>NC_056728.1:814754570-814783653 GCF_019279795.1 Protopterus annectens | reverse complement strand
CCAGTTCAGTTAATATTCCTTCAACGCAGTCTAAATCAAATTAAATACTGTATTTTTTTTTTTAAAAAGTGCAGATAAAGGTACTTAAATTCTCTTATACGTCCAGTTGAATATAACCAAGTTGTTAGCCGGCCAAAGCTGAGTTTTTTAAGCAGAAATATTTCACAAATGCACCACTTAACTAGGCAAGGACAGGAAATCAAAGAATGTGGCTACCCCCACACCTGTAATTACTAGCAAATAACAAAATTCAGCAAACACTAGCTTCTGTTCAAGTTACTAAAGAGCAGAAGAGCAGAAAGACTGCCAGTTCAGTTAATATTCCTTCAACGCAGTCTAAATCAAATTAAATACTGTATTTTTTTTTTAAAAAAGTGCAGATAAAGGTACTTAAATTCTCTTATACGTCCAGTTGAATATAACCAAGTTGTTAGCCGGCCAAAGCTGAGTTTTTTAAGCAGAAATATTTCACAAATGCACCACTTAACTAGGCAAGGACAGGAAATCAAAGAATGTGGCTACCCCCACACCTGTAATTACTAGCAAATAACAAAATTCAGCAAACACTAGCTTCTGTTCAAGTTACTAAAGAGCAGAAGAGCAGAAAGACTGCCAGTTCAGTTAATATTCCTTCAACGCAGTCTAAATCAAATTAAATACTGTATTTTTTTTTTTAAAAGTGCAGATAAAGGTACTTAAATTCTCTTATACGTCCAGTTGAATATATGCAGTTATCACAGATGCTACAGAGCTTACTGGACTGACAACTGGCCAAAATTGTTGATAAGGGGAATGACATCAGTAGGAGTGATAAAGTAGGGCAGTGGGTGGGAGAATTATCAAAATACTTCTTCTTATAAACATACACACTCACTCATTTGTCAGATCTGAGATTAGAACCCCTGCTGTCTAGCTAGTGAGTTGTACTATAGTGTTACACAGTTATCAGATGCACTACTGAGCTTATTGGGCTGGTAACTAGCCAAAGATGCCGATAAGGGGGATGACATCAACAGGACTAATAAAGTGGGGCACTGGGAAGTGTTGTGGGTGGGAATGGCCTAAAACTGTTTCACCTACAAACAAACACACATTCCCTCACTCTCACATACACAACTGTCACACACACACACACACACACACACACACACACACACACACACACACACACACACACACACACACACACACACATACAGTTGCCCGTATTGAAATTAGAACCTCTACCTATATGGTTATTTTTACTACAGTGCTATGCAGTTATCACACATACTACAGAGGTTATAGGGGTGATCGGTGTCCAATGGTACTTCTAAGGTGAATGACAGCAGCAGATCTTGTGAAGTAGGGCAATTTGAAGTGCACTGAGTGGAAATAATCTCCTAATACTTAGACCTAACACACACACACACACACACACACACACACACACACACACACACACACACACAAAATGTGATATTATAAACCCAGCCTCAGTACTGTTACACAGTGTGGCTCACCTTTTATGCTGGCACCTGCAACTGTTTAAAACTGGTATGCTACTGTCCACAGCAGGACATCACTGTATGCCATTCAAGGAATCCATGTGTGTGACTTACTCTGTCTGTATCCCCCTGTGTGTCTCTCTCTGTCACTGTCTGTCTCTCAGTTCCCGACATTTATGTGTGTGTATTGCTGAAGGATAGAACCAGCCTCTTACTGACTACAATGGATGTTACAAGTCTATTCAGTTCAATACCCAATGAACATGGAATTGAAGTAGTGAGGTGAGTAATTGGAGAAGGAGTCAATAAGTATAATGCCAGTCTTGTTTGTTCTCTTCTAGAAATGATTTTGGATACAAATGTCTTTCTTTATGGACCCTCAATCTATTGGCAGCATTGGGGAGTTGCTATGGGCACCCCCTGTGCCAATAGTTATGCAAATATAGTTCTTTCTGATTGGGAAAAGAAGTACATTTTAAGTATTACTAATCCATGGCTTGCTCAAGTGAAATATTATGGTTGTTTCGTGGATGACCTCTTCCTGCTCTGGGAAGGGGATGGGAACCAATTTCTGTCATTCTTGCAGTACCTTAATGATACAACAACATTTCTGAAATTTACAGGCCAATATTCACGTGTCCTTGTGAACTTCCTGGATGTTAATATTTCACTTAATTGTGAAGGAGAGATGCAAACTTCATTATATAGGAAGTCTACCTGGAGAAATCCTTATCTCCATAAAAGCAGCAGTATGCATCCAAGGCACGTTACGAACAACATAATGAAAAATGACTTAACTAGAATTACAAAAAGATGTACACAAGAAAAAGATATACAGCAGGAGATGACTGACTTGAAAGAACGGCTGCATACACGTGGCTACTCTAAGAAATACACAGACCTAACAATGGGCAGATTCTTGAGTAATCGGTCACAGAATCCTAAAGCATCTCTAGAAAAGATTAATCAAGGAACATCTTCTATGAGTTTGATGATTACATATAGAACAGACAATAAACAGATCAAAGATGTTATACATAAATATTGGCCAATTTTGACACAAGATGCAAAACGTCAGGCCATAGTGGGTGAAAGACCACAATTTTGTTATAAGAATAAAAAGAATATTATGAGACTTTTGTGCATGAAAGATGGATTTTCCAAACCCAAAATAATGGGACGCAAAGGCACTTTTCAATGTGGCAATTGTTCTGCATGTGAGTACATTGATTCTAGCAATACTTTCAAACACCCAGGCATGGACAAAGATTTTATTTTTAATTGTAAGGCCACGTACTTTTCAAAATGAAGTTTATTTGGCCACTTGTAAAGACTACATCATTTTATGTTGGCAAAACTAATCAAATGCTTAAAAAGAGACTACTTCAGCATTTGAGTGGCATACGTAGAGAAGACACACATAATGCATTAGCTTTGCATATTTCTAAGTTTCCTAATCATAGCTTTATGTTTAAAGTCATTGAGAAGATTCATGTAGGAAATAAAAGAGGTGATTTAAGTAACAAAACGGAATTGTGTGAAACCAAATGGATTGTAAATTTGCGAGCAGATCGCCCTCCGGGGATGAATAGTGTTATTCCTTTAAAACCAGTTTTGAAAGCTAGGAGACCCACTATTGGATGATTAAGGAGGTGTGTTATAGACCTTTTATGGTCTTTTCCATTGATGTCATTGGAGGTGTTGTCCATGTAATGGGCTACTATTGGTTAAAGGTTTCTTTTAAAATGAGTAATGGAGTCCCTTTTATTCATGATCTGATGAAGGTTTTACCGAAAACATTTATCGAGTGAGCACTGGGATGTTTCCTTGGATTTATTTTTGTATTTTTATTTTTGTATTTTATTTTGCAGTCAGCAGCTATCGTCTGTTTTTTCATTATTCGACCTAAAAGACACTACTTTTGCGGATGATGTTGAAAGTTTCTGAAGAGTAAAAGAAGCACAAAGTGTATTACCAAGTGACTTGCTGGAACCGAAGGACTTTATGTTAATAGAGTTCATGTGAATAGCAGCTCAAACTTTGAGGCGTTTTGTGTTACACCTGCAGGACCTTCATTATAACAAAAGACTCTAAGGAACTGCTGGCTTCAAGGTAAACTGAGTGGTTTAATAGTACCGGGTGGTCTAAGTGAAAAATTATTCAAGTCTCAAGATTCTATACTAGTTTTATTGAAAGTTTACAACGGCAGAAAGCCTACTTGTTCTATAGGAACTGAAAAAGTGTTTTTAAAAGTAATTCTGGACTACATGTGATTTCATATCTTCAATAAAACTTCTTTCTAGTTTTAAAGAAGCTCACTTGGAGTCGTACTTTATTAGCGTGAAAGCTACAAATAAAGTTGTTCAGCCGTAGAGTAGCGACTAGATTTAAACATTTTATGCTTTTCTTTACTTGTCGCTACCTGAATAGTGAGTTATACATTTGTTTTCAATACTTAGACCTATGGACACACACACACACACACACACACACACACACACACACACACACACACACACACACACACACACAAATATGCAGGTGATGTGATATTATAAACCCAGCCTCAGTACTGTTACACAGTGTGGCTCACCTTTTATGCTGGCACCTGCAACTGTTTAAAATTGGTATGCTACTGTCCACAGCAGGACATCACTGTATGCCATTCAAGGAATCTGTGTGTGTGACTTACTCTGTCTGTATCCCCCTGTGTGTCTCTCTCTGTCACTGTCTGTCTCTCAGTTCCTGACATTTATGTGTGTGTATGGTTGAAATATGTTGTTATCTGTTGCCCATATATATATACATATGTGTGTGTGTGTGTATGTGTGTGTGCATATGTGTGTGTGTGTGTGTGTGTGTGTGTGTGTGTGTGTGTGTGTGTGTGTGTGTGTGTGTGTGTGAGTGTGTGTGTGTGTGTGTGTATCTCATGCAAGAGATGCAGATATATCACATATGGGCCACCTATAGCTAGCTGAGGGTAATCCTGTCTGATGTGTGTGTGTGTGTGTGTGTGTGTGTGTGTGTGTGTGTGTGTGTGTGTGTGTGTGTGTGTGTGTGTGTGTGTGTGGAGACAGTTGAGGTGTACATAGCTGTCTGTATGCACAGACATATATACACAATACAGTCATATATTCCGATGTGGGTTCTAACATGTCATGTGATTCTCTAAGTGTAGGAGCATGCCCAGTGTGACCTTCTATAGTTAGAGTGGGACTCTATTCCAGGGATAGGTGCACTTCAGTCCAGGGTTTTGTGTGCTACAGCCATACCTCTCAGGAGTACACAGGACTTTCCTCATGGTACTTGGTTTGTTTAACAGACATTTTCTGACATATCTGTAGTCTGAAACTGCAATGTATTGTGTCATTACCTAGTGCCAGACATCCTCAGATCATCACAGTGCTTTACCAGAGGAAAACTAGTTGTATGATGCATACACCAATATTATGAGGGCAGTTATGTAAATTCTTGCCCAACAAGGCCATTTCTGAGGTGTGGCTACAGCCAGTTTAGTAATGACACAGCTGTGTAAACAGTCCAGCAACCTGGTGATATACTGGCTGGGGATCTCCTGCTTGTGTGGTATTTTTATAACCTGAGACGTTATATCCTTGTGTGGGCATACCTCTCACCTGTACATTTTTTGGCAGGTTGTCCAGGTGTTTGGCTAGAGGTTTCATCCTTTCTACATAAACTTGTGTTTTTTATGGCAAGTTAGTTGCATATAATTGAATAGAGAGGTTACAACATAATGATAGACATTACTGTTTCAGACTACATAACCTTCAGACAATTCCCACTATTGCAAACCCTTCACCTTACCAACTTTCTCAATATGTAACGGCGATATTTACAACATATGCCTATTGTTGTGCCTTTGTTCCACTTTTATTTCTGCCCTTGTCCAGACATTTTGCTGTCAGAGGCTGGGAGTTATGGGTGTGGGTACAGAGTGCATTTAACTGAGCAGGCATGTCCATTATATGTAAAAGCAAACATAAGAAAAAAGGATTATTGTGAATGACCACTGTCAACAGTGCCAAAAAGCACTTATATTCATAAAAGCCTTGGCACCTCTACTACACATCCTTCAAGATGTCACTAATATGTGTAGTATATTCCACATAGCACTGTGACTTCCAGGTATGTCAGTGGCAGAGCAGTGTGTGTCACTGACATGCATAACAGTTGGCACAGCAGTTATCTGCATATGGCCCTGTCAAAGGAAGCATTGTAGCTAGGGTACTACAAGATGACTCCAAGGAGAACATCCTGGTCAGATCCAGACAGTATTCACCACACATACACATAGATGCCTTGCTTGCATGCAGCATTTCCATAGATATGCTAGCAAAACATAATAATCCATTTGTGTATTGTTAAGAAGACTGACTTACCTTGTGCCTGCAACAGTTGTGAGGATGGTGCTTGAGGGCCGCCTATGCTGGATGCACACAGTACACTGCCTATACATGGTAAGTTACAGGTAATGTGATGTTTGTGTCATCCATTTTACTGTGTCTGCAAGTCAGACAGAGGTGTCAGTCCCTGGGGTCCCTACAGCGACAGTGTGTGTGTGTGCTATGTGGTGTCCCTTTGCCAAGGCTTGCACATACTGGGCATGCCTCCATCTGCCTACAGGATCAGGCTCAGGGGCCTCCTCCTCTAAGTCCCTCTGTGCCCGAGGGGATCTTGGCAATGGTGGTGGGCTGTGTGGCCCTTCCCTCTGCTGTTCCTGCTGCAGCTGTTGCCACAGGATCATATTGTGCAGCATGGCACATACTTTGCACATGTGTGCACATGTGGCTGGAGAGTACTGCAAGGCTTCACCAGATATGTCAAGGCAGTGGAACCATGACTTGAGCATCCCAAACACATGCTCTATACTGATCCTGGTTTGTGCAAGTGCCCCATTATGGCATTCTTGTGTAGGCATGTGTGCATGTGATTGGTGTCATCATTCATGGCTCCAGTGCATAGCCAGCATTCCCACCAGATGGTCATATGGGATGCTTCCACTGGCAAATGCATGGTACAGCTGTGACAAATACCAGATGTTGGAGTCATGATAGCTTCCAGGTCTGCTAGCATACGCATTCATGATAATGCCCCTGACATTGCACATGACCGGGCAGTTGATAGAGGGGAATCCCTTGTGGCTTATGTAGACCCTACCCTGTTCACTGGGTGGTGCTTTGATGTGGATGTGCGTGCAGTCTATTGTACCCAGTACCTCCAGGTATTCTGCTACATGATGGAAGAGACGCATATTGCTGGTCCTCACCTCACGGGTGTTGGGGAAGTAAATGTGCTCACCAGCATATGGTAGCATGGTATCCAGGAACTGGTGGACTGCCCTGGATGCAGATGCCTGTTAGACCCCCATGATATCCCCAGTAGGTCTTTGGAAAGTACCTGTAGCTAAAATTCTCAAGGCTACACACACGTTGGTATCCAATGGGATGGGTTCCCCTCTGTTGGTTCTAGGTCTGAGTTGAGGCCGGCACAGCTCAGTGATTTGCTGAAGTATGTCTCTGTCTACCCCGTTGCATTCTACTATCTCCAGATCATGTAGCCCCTGGTAAGTTACCCTGGGTCTGAACACTCTTCCTCTCCTTCTTGGTCTGTGGCAGTTGCCAGCATTATCCTCCTCTCCGCAGTCAGCCCCTAGCCCATACTAATGTATCAAAGCATTGGCAGCCCCTAATATTTTTCGAGTTAAAATTCCCCCACATGTATACACCAATGGCACAGAGTTTGTGGGAAAAAACAGACTGTAAGTTGTGTCCATACTTTATACTGTTGTGCTGCAGATGCTGCCTGTATGATTGGCTGACTATGATGCATTCCACCTGCCAGATATGTTATTTGTACTTGATTGATTTTATTCTGCTATTTTCCCTTTTTTTTTCTCCTTTTTCTCCTTCCTATTTGCTCCCCTTTTAAACCCTGAAGTGCAATGCGCAAACCCGGTGCCCAAATGTAAACAGTACTGGTATTTCTATTTTTTTTTTAGACTGGGTGCACACTGCGCAATCCCATTTAGCTAATGTAAAAAGTAAGAATTGGCAATCCTCTGGGTGTGAACATGCTCCGTGGCCTAAGTCAATACAGCCTCAGACACACACCCTTGCTTAGCTGTGGTTAGCTAAGCTTATCTCTGTGCCTTAAGGCTCCAGTGTGCTTACATCATGCCTAACACAGCCCCTTTTCATGTCTGTTGCTCCTATTAATTATACCATTGGACTAGAGCACCTACACGATTAGGTGAACTTTGGTACTTAGAAGATTTTTGTGATTCAGTAAATTTTCCCGCATTTGCATACCCCACTGCCTTACTCCACAGTTACTGCACTTACATAGAGCCTTTCCACTTGACAGCCACTGTTCCTTGGTATTGTTTTCATTCTGCATCCCATAGACTTGTGTCTTTCGGCTTTTCCCGGTTAGGGGTCGCCACAGTGGAACTCCGGTCCGCTAATGATTGGCAGTAGATATTTACGTGCCAGTTTGCCAGCCCTGACACACAACCTTCAAAGAAGGTACGTCCATTCACACATGTCTCCACACAGAAGATGCTCCAGCTGAGAATTGAACAGGACAACGTCTTACTGTGAGGCGACAATGCTACCGCAGCTCCACCACCGCAGTATAATGGCAAAATGCAGATTTCCCTTAAAATCGAGTTTTCACCTTTTTTAATATTTTCCGCCCGATCCCATTTACATGCCTCTGCCCTATGCTTAAATGGCCAAGATCAGTCAAAAAAAGTTTGTTTTTTATAAAAAATAAACAGTTTTCCATGCCAATGGCCATATATTTGGACATTGGCATGCCTAACCACTGTTAATACATGCTTTTTTGAGAGCTGTCATATTTTGTATTTGGTTAGTAACCAAATACATTTCTGCAAATAACACTGTTCTTACATGGATACCTGGCTGCTTGGTGAATCACTATTTCACCTCATTTGCAGGGTTTTCACCAGCAAATGAGGTAATTAGCATTCTCCAGCCATATCCATGTAGGAACAGTGTAGGCACACTCGTTCAAGTCAGATCAGCTGTTTGCTGGATCGTTTGGTGGCCATATTCTAGGCAGGAACTGCAACACTGTTCCTGCACAGAAATATCAGCTTAATGAATCCCGGGGTTTGTCTTTAAATAAGAACCTAAAAGCTTCCATTTCAAAGTCACTAGTGTTAACCATAAGTAATGATCAGACAGTGACTTTAAAATAAATGGCTATGTCTCATTATTTTCTTGGTTCTATAATCCTAGTAGTTTTCATAATGGGGTACATGTAAGCAAAATACATTGGGAAAATGGGGTGCCAAGATAGATTTGTGAGTTTTGTGAATCAAGAAGTCAAAACATTGTTGCACTTTAGTTAAGTAGTAACAATGTCTTACAAAGAGTTTACATCTGCAGATCATTTCTGTCAACAATGAAACAGTGATACCTATGTAACCCACTATAAAGATATGCTTGCTTAAGGTTTTTATATGATAGAAATATTTATGGGTGATATCCACAACAGAGGTCTATATCATATGTTCGAAGCTTTATAACTTTGCACGTTAAATAATCAAATTTAAATGTTCAAAGTTATAAAACTTTGAACATATGTAAAAAAATGAAAAACCCAAACCCAAAACTAACTGTTGTAGGCAGGGGGCCAAGCCCTCCTGCATCGCCATGTGTGGGGCTGTGCATCCCCCACACCTCCCACTCTTTAAATATACCAACTCCGGGAACGCACTACAGTGCAGTAAGGGAAATCTTTCCTTTATCGCGTTATAGTCCGGTTTGAAACTTCGAACATTTAAATTTGATTATTTAACGTTTGAAGTTTTCAAACTTCAAACATATGATATAGATTCCCATAAAACTTACTTTAATGGACAACACAGTGGTGCAGTGGGTATGTTGTCAACTCACAACAAGAGGTTCCCCAGTTCTATTCTAATTAGGGGTGCCTTCTGTGTGAAGTCTGCATGTCCTCCCTGTGTTATGTGTCTTTTCTCTGAGTGTTCCAATTTCCTCCCACATTGTCCAGGTATAACACCACAAACCAAAGAACAACAAAAAGGAAAGTAAAGACTTTGGAGCTGACACCCACAAAAGGTTTTATTGTAATAAAGTTAAGCACTTTCTTCTTTGGTAAAATAGGACTTGTTCAGAACATCACACAGCTACAAAAAACACCATTTATACAATTCCATCTCATTGAAATTAAAATTAAGTTACCACCCATAATAAATCAATTAATCAACATGGTGAGTATTAAGCTAACAAAATTCCTGTACTACTATTTAAACAGACAAACTTTACAACAAGTTTTAAAATGACTATATGACAGCATTAAATGCATAAAAAATTACACGCCTAAACTTTATCTAGCATACTAAATATATAATATGAATCAAGCACTACTAAAACAATAACTTATAATTAATCAAAATCTAAAACTTTATTCTTGTGGAAAAAATACAGCTCTCAGTTTTAAAATGCTAGTCAAGGAGATGGTTACATTCAAACCATGGTATACTGTGGCATTAGTTTTTAAATGCCATCTGAACTCCTGGAGTTCCAAGACATCATCCACTGGTCCACCTCTCTGTCCCAGGTAAACCCTAATCAATAACTGTAAATTTAAATCTATGAGATGTTTTTTTCTATATGCTTATAAAGTGCATTCCTTCCATCTTTTTTCTTCATATTGTAAAGGTGCTGACAAACCCTTTTCCTCAAATAAAGCTTAGTTTTACCTACATAAAATGCACTACAATACTTACACAAGACCAGGTATACCACTCCAGTACTCCCACAAGAATATTTCTTTGCAATTTTCATTCTCCGTAACCTTTCAAAACTATTAACATTCCTTCCCTAATATATGGGCACTAGGAACAACAACCATATTTTGTCATCCTTCCATTTCCCATGCTCTTTACTGGTCTTTCCAATTATGTCTTAACACATGCATCTTTCTTATAGACAATGACAGGTTTTTCACCCACCACTTATAAATGTTCCTGCTCAAACCCAAATACCCTCCAGTTTCTCTGGATAATGGATTTCAATCCAAGGAAGTCATTATTATATGTCAAAATGAGGGCTCTATTATAACTCTGTGAATTAGTATTCAATTGTGTACAACCAAAAATATCAGTACGCCTACCACCTAAGAGTGATCTAAAATGGCCAGCCCTTCTTTTTTCTGTAAACTCTATTAAATATCCAATATAAAAGAGTCAGGATAACCTCTGAAATTAAGCATGCTCTTCAATTTATCACATTCCAGTTGAAATTCCAAATCATCAGTAAGCATCCTGGCCAATCTTACATACTGGCCTTTAACAAGGGCTTTCTTTTGGTAAACAGGGTGCATACTATCAAAGTGTAAAAAAGAATTTGAATATGTAGGCTTACAATAGATGGTTGATTCAAAACTCTTTTCAATTTATTTTTCCTGATAGTAATATAAAAAAAGTTAACTAAATCCATCTGGTCATCCATGGTAAACATAAAAAAATCAGTAGTGGATTGTAAATAATAAAAAAAAAAACTCTTGTATTCTGCCTTCACCATTAATCCATAGAAAGATCATGTCATTCAAAAAGCACCTATAATACACCCAACTATCCTTAAACTCAGAATTCAGTGCAAATTGGGTCTCCCAATAAGAAAGGACCATGTTAGCTAACATGGGGTCACAAACTGCCCCCATGACTACGCCAGTCTTCTGCCTAAACAGCTGGTTTTTGAATAACAAAAAGTTGCTCTCTAAAACCAAATTATAAAAACCCTCAAATTGACAATCAACCCCTTGTCAAGACTAGTAAACAACAAAGGTATTCATAAAACCATGTGATCCCTATATCATGGGGAATGACTCAGCATAAATCTTGAATGTCCATCATGACAAAAATCAAATCATTACTAAACATTTCATTAGAGATCTTTGTTAAAAAGTCCCATGAATCTTTCAATAGACAATTACTGTTCTCAAAAATATCTTTTGTGTGAAATTCAATGTACTTAGCCAGACAGAAGGTTTTAGATGCCTTTGCATCAATTACAGGGTGCGTTGGTGGGTCAATTACATTTTTATGGATTTTTAGGATCCCAAAAATGGTGGGGATCCTGGGGTTACAAGCCACCAAAATATTGTATTTATCTATAGTAATCGAATTCTCAAGTTCCATTTCTTCCAAAGTCAAGTCAATATTTCTATAAGCTATATTCACTTCATTAATTGAAACCCCATCATAAGTATCTGACTATAATATACTGAACATTCTACTTACATAGTTCATAACCACCAGGCCCCCACCCTTGTCTGGTTTCATTAACCTAAGCTGTTTATTCTGAGTTGTTGTTTGTCTTTTGACTTTTCACGGTTAGGGGTTGCCACAGCGGAACTCCGGTCCGCTAATGATTGGCAGTTTTTTTTTTTTGGTGTCGAGTTGCCAGCCTGATGCCCAACCTTCAACGAAGGCATGCCCATTCAACGCATGTCTTTCAAATGCCCAATCAACCACGGGGAGGACTTGCAGACTCCACACAGAAGGCACTCCCAACCCAAGCCGAGAATCGAACGGGAAAACTTCTTGCTGTGAGGCAACAACGCTACCGCTGCACCACCGCAGAAGTAATTTATTTTAATAAGACCCTTTCCTCTGGGGTTAGGTTGTGATGAACAAACCTCCTACAGCCACTTTTAAAATAATTCCTACAGTCAGACTCACATAACTTTTCAAACAATAAGACCATAGGGTGGAGTGGGGGGTTAAATACATTTGGTCTCTTAGTAGAATTCACAACACTTTTCTCATTAAAATTCCTAAAGTAGAATGCACAATTCAATTTCCTCATAAATAGTTGAAGTTGCAATAAAACATTATCAGTACTTGCATTTCTGTCTGGAACAAACATCAAACCCCACTCAAATAGATTAGACCCCAAAACATTAACTTCAACCCCACTATAATTACACAATTTAATATCTCCATGGTGATTCTGAACAATTGAGCATACATCACAACTTAATCCACTGAAGGTGTCGTTCTCCCTCTACCCTTTCTCTCCCTCTCCCTCTCTGGGGAAAAGGGTGATGATATGGATGGGTGCTTACCTCCAACTGTTGATATTGGAACCTCTCTCTGTGATCAATTAACCTGCAAAACCACCTCAAATGGGGGGGGCTTCTAAAGGGACCTCTCCCCTTACTTCATTACCACCACAATGTCCTAATTATTATTAAACCACCTGTTTTCATCATCCACAAATCTGGGTCTAATAAAACAAATTCCTGGTCTCGCATACTACGGGAAAGGGGGTAGGCAATACACTTTTCATAGTCAGTCCTATCCCTTAACAGTTTTTTACCTTTTTATTATACATCTCAGTGATATTATGCTCAATTTTAGTCAATAACCCATTGATATAACCACTTTTGGTCTCAAACAATAAATCATTATGAACACTGACACCCAGTTTGTTAATATCAGTTATCAAAATGTTCATCTGTCTCTCATAGTCACTAATCAACACCTCCAGGAGTTCACAGCCATGTCAGTTAAAAAGCTTCCCTGGGATTCAATAAGCTCAGTTTTCCAAGCAGGAACAGGACGCCATCTTTACCTTTAGTCTACCTCGCTGCTGCTGCTGTGCGACTGTGGCTGAGCGCTCCTAGCTGAAATAGCTAATTCTCCTGCCTTACCCAGTGTCTGATTGCCTGGGCTGAACTCTTCTCTACTCTACGAGGGTACTTTCTGCCCACTACCTTTGAAAGCTCTGGACCCCTGCACTCTTTTACAAACTTACTACCTCAGGTTTTAAGAGACTAATTCTCCTGCCTTACCCAGTGTCTGATTGCCTGGGCTGAACTCTTCCCTACTCTACGAGGGTACTTTCTGCCCACTACCTTTGAAAGCTCTGGACCCCTGCACTCTTCTACAAACTTACTACCTCAGGTTTTAAGAGACTAATTCTCCTGCCTTACCCAGTGTCTGATTGCCTGGGCTGAACTCTTCTCTACTCTACGAAGGTACTTTCTGCCCACTACCTTTGAAAGTTCTGGACCCCTGCACTCTTCTACAAACTTACTACCTCAGGTTTTAAGAGACTAATTCTCCTGCCTTACCCAGTGTCTGATTGCCTGGGCTGAACTCTTCTCTACTCTACGAGGGTACTTTCTGCCCACTACCTTTGAAAGCTCTGGACCCCTGCACTCTTCTACAAACTTACTACCTCAGGTTTTAAGAGAGTATGTCTACTTAATTTGATTGTGGTCTTTGCCCATTTTTATCTGGTGCAGTTTCTGTATTGCTCCCAGCTAAGCTTGCCAGCAGCAGCCCCCTCACCCCATACTCTGATTAATCTTCCTCTACCTTATCCTACTGTTTTATTTAGCCTGTACTCCCCCTCCCAGTAGTATATGTTGATTTTCTTTCCTGCCCCAGAACCTTGTGACTCTCCTCTGTACCTCACCTCTCTGTCCGCTAGGTGTCACTCTGTACACATCTAGACCTACAGTACTGATTATTCCCTTCCATATTCTTCCTACCTTCACCTTCCCACTCCATTCCTTTCCATCTCTGTGGTGCTCTGTGACCCACTCCCCCTTACGCTTACTATCTCAAGCCTTCTACTTGCTAACTTTCTCTGTTACTTTTTCCTTCCTCTCTGGATTCTGTGCTCTGGGCAGTGCTCTGCCTCCCTAATATATCTCTTTCTTCCCAGTTTCTCTCCCTGTCTTAGCTACATCTAGGTTTGCTGCCATATTCTTTACTTTTGGCACCTATCCCTTATATCTGGCTCTATCTATTTCTACTCTGATACATCCCTTTAACTCCTCTCTATCTCCTGTTCTAGTATAGCTTCCTACCTAGGTCCCTGCTTCCTACTGTAGTTCTCCTCTATATCTGACTTCCCACCACACCCCTATTCTATTAGGACTACCTCCTCCTTTCCTCCTTTCGATAGAATACTCCCCTTCCATTTCTTACCTTGCATCCACCTATTCTATACTCCTCCCCCCCAGGTACTCCCTATCCGAGGTCTTATAGTCCCTCCTTATCCCCAGGATGCCATCTTTACCTTTAGTCTACCTCGCTGCTGCTGTGCGACTGTGGCTGAGCGCTCCTAGCTGAAATAGGTATTGTAATAAATGTATTTGTCCTTTCTTTGTATTATCCCTTGAAATACTTTGTCTTAGCATGTATGACTTATTTAGTGTTTTTTTGTACTAGCCGACTTCCCTTTAGCCGCTAATGTGTTAGCGTTTATTTGTCTATGAGTTAGCGTTTATTTGTCTATGAGTTTGCTCGCCAACTTCACCATCTATGTTGGTCGCTATGTTTTCTGATGTCCCTTTTTTAAGCGGCTACTGTATATTACTTTGGTGAAAGGTGTATAACATATACTGAACATAGTTGTTTCTATGGAGTATTTTGGGCTGTTTATTGCTTTTTCTTCTGATGTCGCCTGTTAAGCGGTGTTGTTTATATCTTTAATTTAAGGTTTATAACAAACTACTGAACACGGATGCTTCTCTTGAACATTACTGAGCTGTAAATTGTTTTTGGATTGGGGATTACCAACGCTGATACTTCAGCTGTTCTGTTGCTGAGATCGTGCACTGTTTTCTCAACTATAGCGCGACCTAGCTGGTTGTAACCTATACTCTGTAAAAGCTAAGCAGTGTTAGCGTATCAGCCTCTTACTTTAGGTCTACCAGTACATGCAGCATTTTTGCTGTATCCCTGGCTGAGTTATATGCTCAGATGCACTCTGCCTAACCTTTTCAGTTATCTTGTAGGTACTGTTGTGTGACTTGGTGAGGCTATTGCACTGTTATTGGTGGGAAATGCATAGCGCTCTGTTCAGCGTCTATTGCTAGGCTAATTAGTGCCTCTATGACCCCATACACATACTACTGGGGACTACACGTAGACCAAGGCCTTGTCCTTTTTACTTATATTTTTGAATAGTCTTTAGCGACTATTGCCAGGCTAATCAGTGACCCCATACAGATAATCCTGGGGACTACACTTAGTCCAAGGCCTACTCCTTTTTACTGGTATTTTTGAGTAGTCTTTAGCGATCATTGCTAGGCCAATCAGTGCCTCCTGGACCCCACTCAGACTCCTCTGAGGATCATTTGGGTGGCTTACAACACTATTTTCTCTTTTTGTGGTATACCTTCATTGTTTGACTTACTATTGTGTAACTCTTCAGTACTCTGCCCTGCCTCTCTTTATTTGGGACCTGCGTGTTTGTATAGGAAGTGGCCTTACACGTGCAGACTGGCCTTGGGTCATACTTGCATCTGGGCCTCCCTACACTCGACACTTTTCTCTACACTACACTACAGATCAATGTGCTTGCCCATGTTTTCCCTTTACCTTTAGATGGAATACCTTGTGCTTCAATTAAACTGTATAGAATATATAAAGACTGTACACTTTACCTGGTGTTTTTAACCAAACTGCTGCAACTCTCTTATTGTGGATATGCATATGATTTAACTGATATAATCCTCAACTGAGTATTCTATGTAATGTGCATTGCCTAAATGCTTATTTTCTTGCCTGACTTACACTGTTGTAATGTGTTATTCGATGGAGCAGAGGATTTGATTACTGTATCTGTATATTTGGTTACAGCTTCATTTTGAATGTACTGCCTTTTTACTTACTTTTATTTTATTATCTCCCTCTTTTCTCTCCTGTTCCAGCTAATTCTCCTGCCTTACCCAGTGTCTGATTGCCTGGGCTGAACTCTTCTCTACTCTACGAGGGTACTTTCTGCCCACTACCTTTGAAAGCTCTGGACCCCTGCACTCTTCTACAAACTTACTACCTCAGGTTTTAAGAGAGTATGTCTACTTAATTTGATTGTGGTCTTTGCCCATTTTTATCTGGTGCGGTTTCTGTATTGCTCCCAGCTAAGCTTGCCAGCAGCAGCCCCCTCACCCCATACTCTGATTAATCTTCCTCTACCTTATCCTACTGTTTTACTTAGCCTGTACTCCCCCTCCCAGTAGTATATGTTGATTTTCTTTCCTGCCCCAGAACCTTGTGACTCTCCTCTGTACCTCGCCTCTCTGTCCACTAGGTGTCACTCTGTACACATCTAGACCTACAGTACTGATTATTCCCTTCCATATTCTTCCTACCTTCACCTTCCCACTCCATTCCTTTCCATCTCTGTAGTGCTCTGTGACCCACTCCCCCTTACGCTTACTATCTCAAGCCTTCTACTTGCTAACTTTCTCTGTTACTTTTCCCTTCCTCTCTGGATTCTTTGTAAAATGCTTATTTTCTTGCCTGACTTACACTGTTGTAATGTGTTATTCGATGGAGCAGAGGATTTGATTACTGTATCTGTATATTTGGTTACAGCTTCATTTTGAATGTACTGCATTTTTACTTACTTTTATTTTATTATCTCCCTCTTTTCTCTCCTGTTCCAGCTAATTCTCCTGCCTTACCCAGTGTCTGATTGCCTGGGCTGAACTCTTCTCTACTCTACGAGGGTACTTTCTGCCCACTACCTTTGAAAGCTCTGGACCCCTGCACTCTTCTACAAACTTACTACCTCAGGTTTTAAGAGAGTATGTCTACTTAATTTGATTGTGGTCTTTGCCCATTTTTATCTGGTGCGGTTTCTGTATTGCTCCCAGCTAAGCTTGCCAGCAGCAGCCCCCTCACCCCATACTCTGATTAATCTTCCTCTACCTTATCCTACTGTTTTACTTAGCCTGTACTCCCCCTCCCAGTAGTATATGTTGATTTTCTTTCCTGCCCCAGAACCTTGTGACTCTCCCCTGTACCTCGTCTCTCTGTCCACTAGGTGTCACTCTGTACACATCTAGACCTACAGTACTGATTATTCCCTTCCATATTCTTCCTACCTTCACCTTCCCACTCCATTCCTTTCCATCTCTGTGGTGCTCTGTGACCCACTCCCCCTTACGCTTACTATCTCAAGCCTTCTACTTGCTAACTTTCTCTGTTACTTTTCCTTTCCTCTCTGGATTCTTTGTAAAATGCTTATTTTCTTGCCTGACTTACACTGTTGTAATATGTTGTTCGATGGAGCAGAGGATTTGATTACTGTATCTGTATATTTGGTTACAGCTTCATTTTGAATGTACTGCATTTTTACTTATTTTTATTTTATTATCTCCCTCTTTTCTCTCCTGTTCCAGCTAATTCTCCTGCCTTACCCAATGTCTGATTGCCTGGGCTGAACTCTTCTCTACTCTACGAGGGTACTTTCTGCCCACTACCTTTGAAAGCTCTGGACCCCTGCACTCTTCTACAAACTTACTACCTCAGGTTTTAAGAGAGTATGTCTACTTAATTTGATTGTGGTCTTTGCCCATTTTTATCTGGTGCGGTTTCTGTATTGCTCCCAGCTAAGCTTGCCAGCAGCAGCCCCCTCACCCCATACTCTGATTAATCTTCCTCTACCTTATCCTACTGTTTTACTTAGCCTGTACTCCCCCTCCCAGTAGTATATGTTGATTTTCTTTCCTGCCCCAGAACCTTGTGACTCTCCTCTGTACCTCGCCTCTCTGTCCACTAGGTGTCACTCTGTACACATCTAGACCTACAGTACTGATTATTCCCTTCCATATTCTTCCTACCTTCACCTTCCCACTCCATTCCTTTCCATCTCTGTGGTGCTCTGTGACCCACTCCCCCTTACGCTTACTATCTCAAGTCTTCTACTTGTTAACTTTCTCTGTTACTTTTCCCTTCCTCTCTGGATTCTTTGTATACCGCTCCGTTCGCCCTGCGGGCTCACTCCGCTCCCCTCCCTACCCCCAATTCCCACCCACCACCAGGGGTCCTAACCTTATACTTCCCTAGCCACACCCCCTTACTCTTACAACCCATCCTGTTCTTTCCCGCCAAAAACTCATCCCCTCCCTTCTACACACACTCTTCCCCCCCTCTCCTTCCTCCTCTGCTATACCAATCTACTCTCCTATTACTACCTTCTCTCCTCTTCCTCAATTAACTTTCTTCTCATAAGCTTCCACTCTCAACACCTATTCCTATACTTTGTATTCTCCTTTCACACCCCTACATATCCAGCTATTACTTCTTTCCTGTTTGCCTTATACCTATAACTCTACCTCTCTTATCCTCTCTTCCTCTATTTTACTTTATAACTTCCCTTACCTCACCACTTCTACATATGGCTCCATACTTACCCACCATGGTGATATTCTTAGTACTATTCTCTACCTCCCTTTATTCTTCTTACCTTCTTTGAATACCCACTCAAAAACCAGCCAGACTTTATAAATAAACATACATCTATCTTCCACACTTCTCTTTACTCTTTCCTAAATTCAACCTCCACCCCTAGCTATCACCTTCCCAAATTCCATAGGCACTATCATCTTACCTATGCCTTACCCCCTAATAAAAAAATGAAACAAATAACCCTTCTTAAAAGCAGCCTCACACACAGACATAATACTCCTACCTTACAAGACGGTGATATTCACCCCAACCCAGGCCCGTCAAATCCCTCCCCTCAAGTATCTAAGCCCAACTTCAATAACACCCTACTCATAGGTCATCTAAATATACGAAGTGTAAATAACAAAGTACCCTACTTACATGCCCTGTTAGACATTCACCACTTTGACATTCTGTGCCTCTCAGAGACCTGGCTAAAGCCAGCCACCAAAGACACTGAGATTATACCCCAAGGCTATAATTTACATAGGCTTGATCGTACTAAACGTAAAGGTGGTGGTGTGGCAATTCTATTTAAGAACCATCTTAGCATCTCCACCCTCCCAGCCTGCCCAACCCTAGATTCTAGTGCTGAAGCCATCATAGCTAAATTTCAGTTAAATGCTCAAAAAGCCCTTTACATCATCTGTATTTACATACCACCAGGCAAAAACATACCAATCTTAGAAGACTTCCTCAGCTGGGTTTCCACTAACTACCCCCAAGAAACTATAATTCTGGGTGACTTTAATATAGATTGGAATACTATTAATAGTGAAAATCCCTCCAGTCATATAAACCTACATGGTTTTACTCAATCCATTACCACTACAACAAGGCTTAATAAACCAAATAAGAAACAGAGTATCTTAGACTGGATACTTATAAACAAAGTTAATGTCTCATACAAAGTAGGAACTATGCCTGATGACCTCAGTGACCACTGCCTAACCTATATCTCTAGAGAAAGGACTGACTATCAAAACCTCCCTAACATTAGAATAATACGCTCTACCAAAACCTTTAATAGTGACTTATTTCAAAATGATCTCAAAACATGCAACTGGAACCTCATGAAATCACTTCCTCTTAATGAAGCAGTATCATTCTTTAACTCAACCTTCCTTTCAATTTTGGATAAACATGCCCCTGCACGCTCTATTAGAATTAAATCTAATATAGCCCCTTGGCTCACAAAGGAAACAAAGAAATTAATTCATAGCAAAAATAAAATTTGGGCCAAATGGAGACACCATAGAACCACCTCTGATTTTCTTCATTTTTGCCAACTTAGAAATCTTACAAAGAAAGCTATAATCTCTGACAAAAAGAACTACTACTGTGAACTTCAGGAAACCCATTTATATAAACCCAAACAATTCTGGTCTTCAATCAACAAACTCCTTTCACCTGGTACAGCTAAAACTCCCTCCCCAATAAACGCAGACCCAGAAACCCCTAGCCATACTGCAAACGCCTTTAACACCTTTTTTATTGAAACCATTCAATCACTTGCTAAACAACTGAACACCAATAACTTTTACCCTCCAAATAATCTTGTTGATTCCCCCCGTAACTTCACTCTTCATCCTATCTCTACCTCCTTCATCTACAAGCTTATTCTTAAACTGAAACCCTGTACCCCCTCTGCTGACAAACTCCCCTCTTTCTTCAAAAGGCTGCTAAGCAGATTGCATACCCTATATCTATACTCATTAATAAGACTATCCAAGAGGGAACCATACCAGATATATGGAAAATCTCTCATATCATCCCACTACACAAAGGTGGTAACTCTATTGACTACACTAACTTTAGACCTATTGCTCTTCTCTCTCCACTAGCTAAGATCATGGAGAAATGCATCCATCAGCAACTCGTACAATATCTCTCTTCACACAACATAATAGCCAACTGTCAACATGGCTTTAGACCCCACCATAGCACCTCCACTGCCCTCCTTTCCTTCGTTGATACTATCAACAACTATCGCAACTCAAATCTTTTCTCCTTTGCTCTATTCATTGACCTCTCTAAAGCTTTTGACATGGTGAACTACTCTTCCCTTATTAACATCCTTAAATCCCTCTCATTTGATAACCTGGCTATTATATGGTTTACTTATCTAAGCAACAGGCATCAAGCCGTTCTTTGGGACAATCATATCTCTTCACTATTGCCTGTTTCTATTGGAGTCCCACAGGGCTCTATTCTCGGTCCACTTCTCTTCTCCCTTTACCTAAACGATCTCAACACTATCATCCCACAAGCTACCTGCATCCAATATGCTGACGACTCCACGATTATTTGCTCAGCATCTACCTCCGCAGAGCTACTCTCTCTAACTCAAACTACCTTCAACACTGTAGAAACTTGGTTTACTAGACGGTACCTCCTCCTCAATGCTAAAAAAACAAAACTTCTCCTTTTCACTCCTACCACTCGAGCCTCCCCATTAAACTTCAACATTTTATCCAATGACACCACTGTTATCTCTCCTGACACATCAACTAAACTGCTAGGAATAACCATCGACAACAATCTCACTTTTGATCAACACATCAATAACATCATCAAAACTGTTAATAAAAAAATTGGATCATTATACCGTATCAAACCTTTTCTCACACCTTCTACCAGAGCTAGTATTGCCCACTCCCATCTTATATCTACTCTCTTCTACGCCTCTCCTATCTTCACTAACCTTAAGAAGGCCAACCTAAATAAACTAGCAACTTGTTACAAAAGCATTGCCCGCTTTGCCACAAGTAACCCTTTCAGAACACATCACTGTCATAACCTAAAACTCCTAGGCTGGCTTGAGCTACAAAACTGTCTTTTGATCTCCCAACTTACCATTGCTCACAAAATACTGTACCAACCTTATAATACCCCTATACTTTCTCAACTTTTAATCCCTTATAATAATCTTACCTCCCTTCGATCTTCTTCTAAACTCATGACCAAATCTGTAAAGTCCCATAACTTAGCTGGTGACTCTCTATTCACTAATACTGTAGGAAGGATATGGAATCAGCTACCCACTGATATCACTCTAATCCCCTCCTTACCTCTTCAAACAAAAAATCAAACTGTACTTCCAAAATCACTGGCTCTGCTCCTGTAGGACTCCTGACTGACCTTCTTCTTTCCCCCTACACTACTAGAATCTTTACACTATACTTATTTACTGTACTTATTCCTTCTTCTTATTGCCCTGTTGCTCTCCTCTTATGCTCCTACCCTCTCCTCCTTTTTCTCTCCCCTGTCCTCTTTTCCATCTTCTTACCCTTTTCCTCACTAGACTATTGCTTCTTTCTCTCTTCCTCCTTGTATTTCTTTCTGAAATTCCCTTCTTATCTCCCGTTCTACTTTTTCTCTCCAACGGATTATCGAAAATATGTTGCTAATCTTGACGTTTTGTAATGCTTCTTTTGAACAACTATATTTTGTGTGTGTTCCTTAGGTATTTTGTTTTTCGTGTTACTAAATGTATATTCTTTTTGTACTGAATTTATTTTATAATTTGTCTCCTTGCAATTTAGTATCTGTGGAGCTTTTCTCCCCGGGCCTCTACTGAAAATGGACATACATCCAGCTAGACTAGCCCGGTTAACAAATGTAAAATAAATAAATAAAAAATATGGCTGCCAAGCGATCCAGTAAACTACTGTTTTGACGTGCATGAGCCTGCCTACACTATTCCTGCATAGACACTACTGCATAATGCTAATTACCTCATTTGCTGGTGAAAAACATGCAAATGAGGTGAATTAGTGATTCAGCAAGCAGGCAGGCACTCGTGCAAGAATAGTGTTAGTTGCAGAAATGTATTCGGCTACTAGCTGAATACATTTCTGCAAAAATTAAAATGGAGGCATGACAGTTAAAATAAAAGCATGCATTATATATTTTAGGCATGCCAATGACCAAATATATGACTATTGGCATGGAAAAGTGTTTCATTTTTATAAAAATAAAAGTTTTTTTTTGGCCGATCTTGGCCATTTAAGCATAGGGCAGCAGTGCACAAATGGGATTGTGCTGAAAATAAAAAAAAAATGTGAAAACTTAATTTTAAGGGAAATCTGCATTTTTCCATTATAGTCTATGGCATGCAGAATGAAAACAATACCAGGGAACAGTAGGTGTTAAGGGGAAAGGCTCTGGGGTAGTGCAGTAACTATGGACTAAGGCAGTGGGGTATGGAAATGAGGGGAAATTTACTGAATCACAAAAATCTTCTAAGTGCCAAACTGCACCTAACAATGTAGGTGCTATAACATGATCGTGTAAACAGGAGGAGTAACCGGCATGAAAAAGTGGTGTGTTATGCATGGTGTACAATGGAGCTCTGTGGCACAGAGATAAGCGTAGCTAAGCACCGTTAAGCAAGGAGGTGAAATAAAGAGCACGTTCATGTCCAGGGAGGGCCATTTCTTCATATTTACGTTAGCTAAACAGGTATGTGGGGCATGCACCAGGTCTAAAACAAACAAACAAACCCTGAAAATAGCAGGACTGTTTACATTTGGGTACCCAGTTTGTGCGGCATGCCTCGGGGCTTAAAAGGGGTGGGAATGGGAAGAGAAAAAAATGAAAAAAAGGAAAATAGCAGAATAAAAGCAATCAAGAACAAATTACATAGCTAGCAGGTGGAATGCATCATATTCAGCCAATCATACAGGCAGCATCTGCAGCACAACAGTATAAACTATGGAAACACCTTACAGTCTGTTTTTTTTCCCACAAACTCTGCACCATTGGTGTACACATGCGGGGAAATTTAACTGGAAAAATGTTAGGGGCTGCCATTGTTTGATCCATCAGTATGTGCTAGAGGCTGGGGACAGTGAGGAGGATAATGCTGACAACTGCCACAGACTGAGGAGGAGGAGAAGAGTGTTTAGACCCAGGGCCACTTATCAGGGGCTACATGATCTGGAGATAGTAGAGTGCTACAGGGTAGATAGAGACATACTTCAGCAAATCACTGAGCTGTGCCAGCCTCAACTCAGACCTAAAGCCAACAGAGGGGAATGCATCCCAGTGGATACCAAGGTATGAGTAGCCTTAAGAATTCTAACTACAGGTACTTTCCAAAGGCCTACTGGGAACATCATGGGGGTCTTACAGGCATCTGTATCTAGGGTACTCCACCAGTTCCTGGATGCCATGCTACCACATGCTGGTGAGAACATTTACTTCCCCAACACCTGTGAGGAGAGGACCAGCAATATGCTTCTCTTCCACCATGTAGCAGAATACCCGGAGGTACTGGGTGTGATAGACTGCATGCACATCTACATCAAAGCACCACTCGGTGAGTAAGGTAGGGTCTACATAAACTGCAAGGGATTCCCCCTCCATCAACTGCCAGGTCATGTGCAATGCCCAGGGCATTATCATGAATTGTGTGCTGACAGCCCTAGAAGCTATCATGACTCCCACATCTGGGATTCATCACAGCTGTACCAGGCATTTGCCAGTGGGGACCATCTGGTGGGGAATTCTGGCTATTTGCTGGAGCCGTGAATGATGACATCCATCAGAAATGCACACAAACACACACACACACACACACACACACACACACACACACACACACACACACACACACACACACACACACAAGAATGCCATAATGAGGCACACGCACAAATCAGGATCATTATAGAGTGTGTGTTTTGAATGCTCAGGTCATGGTTCTACTGCCTTGATATGTCTGTTGGACCTTTGCAGTACTCTCCAACCACATGTGCACACATGTTCATAGTATGTGCCATGCTACACAATATAATCCTGCTGCAGAAACAGTTGCAGCAGGAACAGCATGGGGAAGGGCCACACAGAACACAACCATTGCCAAGGTCCCCACAGGCACCAAGGGACTCAGAGGAGGAGGCCCCTGAGCCTGCTCCTGTAGGCAGATGGAGGTGTGCCCAGTAAGCTCAGGCTTTGGCAAAGAGGCAATGCATAGCACACACACTGACACTGTAGGGACCCCAGGGACTAAAACCTCTTTCTGACTCACACACACAGTAAAATGGATGGCACACACATCACATTACCTGTAACTTATCATGTATAGGCAGTGCACTGTGTGCATCCAACATAGATGGCCCTCAAGAACTATCATCACAACTGCTGAAGGCAAAAGGTAAGTCAGTCTTCTTAACAATAAATGAATGGATTATTCTGTTTTGCTAGCATATCTATGGTAATGCTGCATGCATGCATGCAAAGGAATGGGGTGGCCTACTGGGATAACAGCAGACAACTGACTGCTATATGGGACACCAGAAAATGTCTGCCCAAAACTGGCCTCCACACACTATGCAGTAGTACCCAAAGTGGCAAATTCCACTGCAGTATATGTGTGGGGACAACTAAAAGGGGAGTCATAGGTCACTGGCATGGATGTCATTGTGGGGGTCCCATACCCATCCCTCACACCCACACAGCAAGTCAGTTGTAGAAAACCAGAGATAAATGTCTGGTCAAGGCACACAAATGGCTCCACTGTTGAATTACCCCCCTTACAGACTCACACAGTGATAGCACAGCAGGACTCAAAGTTGCAGTAAGGCTGTGAAGGGTAAGACATCTGAAACTCAAATGTATACCATTTCCATTTGACCTGTGCTCTTTACTGATATGCCTCTAGTCCCCAAGACAGGGCACAGTAGTATGGTAAATGGAACCAAAATGTAAAGCAAATATCAGCACAGTCTGTGCAAATGTGTACAGTTGACACGTGCCCCATATACCCACAAAAATGCAGTAACATGTATGTTTGCAGGGAAATAGCAGCATAGCACACATTGGCAGGGTTGTACCAATACACATGAAAACATGCTGCCTGTCCACAATATGTAGAGGTTAAGGAGCTATATGTATGTGCCATTAATACTGTCAGGATCTAGCCAGCACGTTCTCCTGGCAGTCGACTTGTAGTGCCCTAGGTACAGTGCTGTCTGTGACTTGGCCATGTGCAGATAACTGCAGTGCCAACTGTTATGCATGTCAGTGACACCCACTGCTCTGCCACTGACATACCTGGAAGTCACAGTGCTATGTGGAATATACTACACATATAATGGACATCTTGAAGGGTGTGTAACTGAGGTGCTAACACTTTTGTGAATATAAGTTATTTTTGGTTCTGTTACCAGTGGTTATTTTCTATAATCCTTTTTCTTATGTTTGCTTTTGCATATAATGGACATGCCTGCACAGTAGAATGCACTCTGTACCCACTCCCATAACTCCCAACCTCTGAAAGCAAGATATCTGGACAATGGTAGAAATAAAAGTGGAACAAATGCACAATGACAGGCATATGTTGTAATTATCACCCTTACAACTGAGAATGTTGGTAGGATGAGGAGCTTGCAGTAGTAGGAATTGTCTGAAGGTTATGTAGTCTGAAACAGTAATGTCTGTCATTATTTTGTAACATCACTCTTCAATTAAATGTAACTAACTTGCTGTAAAACACAAGTTTACATAGACAGGATGAAACCTCTAGCCAAACACCTGGACAACCTGCCAAAAATGTAGAGGTGAGAGGTATGTCACACAAGGATATGACATCTCAGGTTAGAAAGATACTACAGAAGCAGGAGATCCCCAGCCAGTATATCACCAAGTTGCTGGACTGTTTACACAGCACTTCATAACTCAACTGGCTGGAGCCACACCTCACAAATGGCCTTGTTGGGCAAGAATGTACATAGCTGCCCTCATAATATTGATCTTTGCATCATACAAGTAGTATTCCTGTGGTAAAGCACTGCGATGATCTGAGGATGTCTGGCACTATGTAATGACACAATACATTGCAGTGTCAGACTACAGGTATATCAGAAAATGTCTGCTAAACAAACCAAGTACCCTGAGGAATGTCCTGTGTAATCCTGAGAGGTATGGCTGTAGCACACAAAACCTTGGACTGGAGTACACCTATCTCTGGAATGGAGTCCCACTCTAACTGTAGAATGTCACACTGGCATGCCCTAATACACAGGGCATGTTGGAACCCACATCGGAATGCATGACTGCATTGTGTATATATGTCTGTGCATGCAGATAGCTATGTACACCTTAACTGTCCCCACACACACATACATCAGACAGGATTTCCCTCAGCTAGCTGTAGGTGGCCCATATGTGATACATCTGCATCTGTTGCATGAGATCCACAGACATATATATGGGCAACAGATAACATATGAATGGAAAAAACACATGTCAACCATATATACACATAGATATGGGGAAGTGAGAGACAGTCAGTGACAGAGAGAGAGAGTGGGTCACACACACAGATACACTGAATGACATACAATGATGTCCTGCTGTGGACAATGGCATACTAGTTGTAAACAGTTGCACGTGCCAGCATAAATGGTGAGGCCCATTGTGTAATAGTACTGAGGTTGAGTTTATAATATCACATCACGTGTGTGTGTGTGTGTGTGTGTGTGTGTGTGTGTGTGTGTGTGTGTGTGTGTCTGTAGGTCTAAATATTAGGAGACTGTTCACACTCAGTACACTTCGCATTGCCCTACTTCACAAGATCTGCTCCTGTCATTCACCTTAGAAGTACCACTGGACACCTATCACCCCTCTAAGCTCTGTAGCATGTGCAATAACTGTGTAACACTATTGTACAAATAACTAGATAGAAAGGGGTTCTAATCTCCATACTAGCAACTGTGTGTGTGTGTGTGTGTGTGTGTGTGTGTGTGTGTGTGTGTGTGTGTGTGTGTGTGTGTGTGTGTATGACAGCTGTGTGTGTGAGAATGAGGGAGTGTGTGTTCATAGGTGAAACAGTTTTAAGCCATTCCCATCCATAACACTTCCCAGTGCCCCACTTTATCAGTCCTGCTGATGTCATTCCCCTTATCAAGACCTTTGGTCAATTGTCAGCCCAGTAAGCTTCATAGCACATGCGATATCTGTGTAACACTATAGTATAAATCACTAGCTAGGCCGGGTTCTACTCTCAGATTCAGCAAATGTGTGTTTAAGTGTGTATGTTTGTAAGAAGAAGTATTTTGATAAGTTTCACACCCAGTGCTCCACTTTATCTGTTCTGCTGATGTCTTTTCCCTTATCAGCACCTTGGGCCAGCTGTTAGCCCAGTAAGCTCCATAGTACATGCAATAACTGTGTAAAACTATAATACAAATCACTAGATAGGCAGGGGTTCTAATCTCAATACTGGCAAGTAAGTGTATTTACGTGTGTGTGTGTGTGTGTGTGTGTGTGTGTGTGTGTGTGTGTGTGTGTGTGTGTGCGTGTGTAACCTTAGAAGTACTTTGGGACAAAGTGCATTCATATAAGCTCTGTGGTGTATCTGATAACTGCATAACACTATAGTAGAAATAGGTAGGTGTTATAATCTTAATACTGACAACTGTGTGTGTGTTTGGGTGAGAATTATATCCTGGGTGGGTTATACCATTTTACTGTGTGTGTATCAGAATCATATCCCGGGGGGGGGGGGGGTTACCATTTTGATGTGTGTACCATCCACTCCTGTTTATCACCTCCTGATGTCATTACGTTATATAGCATGTTAATGGTATCTACCTCACATGCAGCATTTTAAACCATTGTACAGGCCATTCCAGTCATCTGTACAGATGTCTATGGAATATCTGGATGTTTGCAACCCATATGTGGTCTGTGTCCCTTAACAATGGCAATGTATGTGATACTGTTGCCAAATAGGTCATAGTTAGTGTACTGACACACATGCCAGCATCAGATATCATATCAGAATAAAATAACATGCTGATACAATGTCTGTTACCCTACTACTTGTCCAGGCTTGTAGGAGCAATAGATGACTCCAGTTACTATTTCTGGTGGGTTATCTCACCATCCATGAAGGCATTCAGAACATTATATGTTGTAAGAGATAGTGGGTTATTTCCCATGCATATAATCTATGTGGGGTATGTCATGTGCATGTAGCACTATAGTACATTAAAGTGGAAATGTATGTTTACAAATCTGTCCATTGCCAACTGTGTTTGTGTTACTGTATGTACATCCCTTGTGTCAGTCTTTACTGTGTGTATGCAAAGGATATGCCATTTTGTCTCCATGTTCCACCCTGTCAACTCAGGAAAACCTACCACAAACCTGTCATACACAGTACCATGCATGCCCTCACCAACTGCATCAGGGTTGAGTGTATGGGAAAGAAATGGCAGGGGACAACATGTGTTGACATGTGAATCTGTTGCAGTAAATCTAATGGCTAAGCTTGTGAGGGACCTACTGACAGTAGTCCAGTAACCTGCTCCAT
>NC_056728.1:814349570-814399570 GCF_019279795.1 Protopterus annectens | reverse complement strand
TTGCAAAGCCTAAAAGGCAGGAACTAACTGACACAATTTAAGTCAGTTCATCTGGGAATGAAGGGAAGCTTTCTGAATTTTAAATAGTAAATATACTTTCTCATTTTCTAGCAAATCATTGAACACATACCCAAATACCTGAAGCCATTCCAGTCTACCCAACATAGCCACCCTCCCACAATTTTTATGTGTGGGTTAATATTATCAGACACACATCCACACTATCTCACAGCTTGTGCCTCTTCCTCACCCACTTTCACAACCACTAGAGGCAGCCTGACAGAATACAGGAGGTGACTAGCATTCAAGAAAGACAGTTTCTAGATAAAAGTTTCTAGGGCCGGATTCATTAACAGCTACACAATAGCACGATATTTGGTATTCATTAAATGGCTCTACATGATGTGTGGAGTTGCAAAACAAATAGAAACAGCAGGATATGCTAATGACACCATAAAGAGCAGAAGTACATGCCAAATAAATCAGTCCAATATGGTGGAGCTATTAAGGAAGCTATCAAGCAATTGTATACATTCAGTGTAGCCATTTGTGCTGAACATCAAATCTCTAAAATACAGGTATGATTACACTTAGGAAAAAAAAAAGCATGTTAATGGTTGCTACTACTATCATTATGTTGTTTGAGCAACAGGCTTTAAATCAGGGTGCTGCTGCCAGACCTAGGGCAAGAACAAGAACGGTGTTTAGTCCCCATTTAGCTTATCATGAACTACATCACACAAAAATTGCTGAACAATAGAGCATGGACAGGGATACACTGGAGGAAATATGCAATATCTGTGCTGCCTCCACCTCAGGCCCAAGGGAAGTCATGTAGAAACCATCCAAGTGGAAACACAGGTTATGTTTTAGCATTATGTATACTAACTACTGGTACTTTATACAGACCCACAGGGGATATATTAGGTGTGCCAAAGGCATCAGCCTTGAAAATATTACATCAGGTTTCAAATGTAATACTACAGCATGCAAGGATTACATCTGTTTCCCACGCACCTGACAGGAAACAGTAAGAAACATACAAGAATCATATGCTGTTGAACATGCTCCACTTAAAGAAATCCCAATCCCTCAGAGCCACACGCTCTAGGGATCTAAACCTTGTTATCACAATGAACAAAACATGCTGGAGGGATAGGTTCCTGACCCAGAGACTCCCCATACTCTGGAATAGACTGCCCATACATATCAAGCAGAGCACCTCATTGGCCCTCTTCAAAAGGAACCTTGATGATTGAATGGGAGATAGGAAATTCACCCCGGGGATCATGTCAGTCACCCTGCTAGACAGGGGCCCGGAGAAGTAAATATTGTGGGAAGAAATATCCAGGGAATTGTTATGGCTAGGCTTGCATAAGCCCTAGGGCCGATAGTCTAGTACCAACCTATGAACCTATGAACATATGCAGTAGCACACTTCTTTGAAGTGTTGGGAGCCATAGTCGTACACACATAGAAATAAAAGCCACGCCCAGTGAACAGGGAAGGAAGTACACAAACGGAAAATGTTACCACTCCGTAATTTATCAGGTTGTCTGTAATGCCCAGGGGATCATATACAATGTCTGTGTAGACAATTCAGGCAGTTTCCATGTCTCACACATATAGCACACTTGTGAGCTGTACACCAGGTTCGCTAGAGATAACAGTCCTCAAAGGTATCTAGTGGAGGATGCAGGTTATGTACTGGAGCCCTGTCTCAAGACACCCATAAAAAACTCACACAACCCCACTGAGCAAGGCTATAGTGAGGCCCATGCTCAAACTAGGAATATCAGAGATGGTGTGGATTGCTCAAATCAAGCTTCTATTATCTATTGTCAGGAGGTGCACTGCAGTACAACCTATGCATCTCTGCCAAAATAATTACAGTCTGTGCCATGTTACATAAGAAACAGAAAACAGGACAGCAAGGGTAGGACCTCAGTTTCAAGGACCACAGACAAGGCAAGCAGTAGCAGATACAGATATAGATCCAGGTCCAGTTCAGGAACCTGAGGGGAAACCACCAGCTGCAGATGGTGCTAGCAGACAGGTGTGCATAGTATATCCTGGCTGTGGCTAGGAGGCAAAGGATAGCAAATACACTCACTACCTAGGTCAAAGCCTAGGATCTCACACACATAAATATAGGAAAACTGTTGCTTGCCAAGCTCCACAACCTTTACTCAACCATGTAATGGCTGTGTTCTAATAGCATCAGACAGGGACGACCTCCAAGGACACAAATGGTGCCTGTAGTAATGACAAGGTAAGTGTGAAACCTGTAACAAAAATAAAGTTACATAACAGAGTACTTCTGTATGAAAATGTGTATATGCCACCAAGCAGAGCATTTGTCTGAGCTGTGCACTTTTGTTAGTAATGTCTCCTATGTCTGATATTTGCAATTTACATGTATGTATTCTATCCAGTACTGTGCATTAAGCATTTCATTTTGCTACTGTCTATAAATCATAAAACAGGTCAGTTAAAGCTTCATACCTACTGGTTCCATAGCTTTATTTACAATACTAACTGAAATACAATGATGTTCAGCAATTTTCTAAGCAAACATTCACAAATGAATAAGAACAAGAAATCAAAAATGTTTATTTTGCAATACATATTGATAAATACAAGCTTATGATTAAGCAAACATTAGCTATCCCTTGTGTACATCAGACATATATGCAACCCTATGTCACACAGATGTGTGCACAAGGCAGGACACAGTCATTATCATTTCCACTAGGTAATGGTGTGGTGGTAGGAGGTCTAGGCTGACAGTAAAGAAGTGAGTGTGTGTGAGTAAGAAACACATGTATTTATTAGATTATACTATGTTCTGAGCCAGTTACAACAGATGCATAGCCATCAAAAGTACTGTTTAGATACCTCACATTATATGCTTGAGGTGGCATGGGCAAGTGATTTTTTGTTTGTTTTTTTCAATATGTGTGTGTGTGTCTGTGTGTGTGTGCGTGTGTGTGTGTGTGTGTGTGTGTGTGTGTGTGTGTGTGTGTCTGCATGAGAACAGTCAAGCACTGTGATAGCACTATAGCCTGGCATCTCAGACAGGTGTGAGTCATGCATTGTCGAGTATTAATTCAGCGTCATTGTCCCCATCCATAAGAACCACCTCTGCTAGGAGTTTAACTCCTACTTCCATGGTACTGGCTAGAAGTCTGGGTGCTACCTGAATGTAAGTGATGTCTGCTGGATGAGCTCTCCTCATGACTATGTCCAGACCACAGTCCCATGGCCTACCATGTCCAGGAATGGACACCACAGTCACTGACACAGTAATGAGAGTAGTGTCACTACAAGGGTGAGATCTTCCATGGCGACATCTGCTAATACCAGAAGATGTACTGGATATTTGACTAAATGGATGTCCACCTTCCCCCAGCAGACATTCCATCGCGGACACTGCCCGATCCATTGTGTCATTAATCATGTCCAAGGAGTCACCCATGAGGATCAGGGAGTCATGCATGACAGAATGCATAATGTTTAGTACTTTCACTATCTCTTCACAGCCCTGATGGAATGTGCCTCTGCCTCTATTATGGCCCTACACATATGACTGGTGGCACCTAATGGCTCACTGGCATCAGGAGGAGGGTGAACAGCAGGCCTCCTCTGAGTATCTCTACCAACCTTTTTGTGTGGCATTTTGACCCTCATGATGGCTATGGAGAGAAGCAACCAGCTGGACAACTAGAGTGATGACACTACTCTAATCAACTTTATCACCTTCAACCTGTCCTATATCAGAGGTATCTGTGTCATGAATATGCGTAGGCAAACTGACTATGTCCAAAATATTGGCATGGGGTATGAGAAACACAACCTCAGTGTCATACTGATTCTCTGCACTCTCAGACTAGACCTCTTCATCGCCACCACCATCATCAAAGGCTACACATACTTTGACATCAGACAGTAAGAGTTCCACAGTGCCACTGTTAGGATCATCTATAATAACAAGCAATAAACACAACAAACAAATGAAGAGACTAAAATTGATCAAAAGCTTTTCTTATGTGAAAGGTATATTAAAGTATAGTAGATGCTAAAGCAAACAAATAATACTCTTAATATGACCTGAATTTACCTTATATACAGTTATAACAATAACCAAATGTGTGCTTACCATGTCTAGGTGGACTTGCAGTCCCCAATCCAGATGTCCCTGTATGTAAGGAAGGGAAAGGAAAGAAAACTGATATGGTGCAAATGAAACAAGAAACAGAGAACAATCCCATTTACATCTGCAGATTAAGAATGTCCTCATACAAAAAAATCTACTGAACACTTGAATTCCCCCCAACACCCCCCCCTTCTCTCTCTATTCTTGTGTTCATAGGTTCAAAGGTAAGTACTAGGCTAGCTTCCTGTGTAGGCTCTTTTAAGTATAGCAAATTACCCCATGTGAAAATCAAACCCTGCAGCTTGTGTCTGTAAGGTAAACACCTCAGCTATTATGTCAATCTCCCATCCACACCACAGTACTGGCTGAGTATGCCCACAAAGGAGTGGTTTCTCAGGGGATGTGCGCAGCAACTAGAAAGCAATATGAGGCCATGTCCCATTTCCATAACCTCACTGCACCTCCACAGAGCAAGTCTGCCCTTAATTGTTGACATACTACAATAGGGCCATGTTACTGCTGTTCATCCCTGATCTCTAAAATGGCCTCACTTTACTTACATCCTCACCCATTTCTCCCTCATACTGTTTTACTTCACTTTTATTGTTCAAGCTCTTTCATCTTTTACTCCAACCCTTGCTACTACTCTCCTCCCTTTTCCCTTATCCTTTCTACCATTCACTCTCCTCATCTTAAATGTACATTCTGTAGACACAGTAGCTGTAAGCTAACCCTATTATGATCTTTTCATTTTCCTATATTTTCAACTCACTGTTTTTCATATATACTTAGTTTTGCATACTCCAATATGTAGATCCATTTATTGCTGTGCATTCTTTTTTTCCCTTAAAATGTTTTGATTCTTTATTTTTCCTCATACTCCTAATGCCAAATGTTAAAACCATCCAAATGAATCAGCTAAACACAGTTAACAGCATGTCAAGGAAGGGAATCTTGAAAGCACCACTGTACTCCCATATACAAAGAACACCCCTCACATCAAAACCTAATATAGCTACACTGTGGTCCCACAACTGTGGAAAAAAAAGGGAATTCACCACCATCTCCAAGTGTTTTCTGCTAAATATATCTGTCAATTTGCATTCAAATGACATTCAAGTAGAGTCACCTCAATTTCCAGGACACTGAAGTACAGACTTTCGAAACCCTGTAATCTGTTGTCTGAATCACACTTATCTCTGGATCTAGATGTATCAGACATATAAGATATAGGCATCTGATGATATAACATACATGGAAGTTTTGTTTGACACACTGTTTTAATGTCATACATTTCAGCACCTTCATCAAGGATTCTGTGTGAACACTCTACAGCGCTTTCTCAATAACTCTCTGACAGAAGACAGGAACACCTCTGTTTCAGTTAATGGTAGTTCAGTAGCAGAACCACCTCCCATAGTCATCTGCTCCAGGGGCAATTACAGCCAGTCTACTGTAGGCAGAAGTGATCATATCACTTGCCCAGTATTATATCTGGGAGTAACTTCTCCTATGCTATCTGACAGCATTGATGGCATTGACCAACAGCTGCCATATCCTGTCTCTGGAAGACTGGTTGCATCTACTTCTCCCTACGAAAAAGCTCCATGGCAACATAAGGCCTGGATAATGATGTCATTTTCTGCATCAGTGAATGGTGACCTGTGGGGTACAGAGTTCTTCTTGGGTGCCATATACCCATAACAGATGAAACAGAAAACAGACACACAATCAATTTTCTAATATACAGACATGATGGGTGTGAACTCAGTTATGTTTAAATGTATGCACCCAACATGCACACAAAAATATAAAAGGTACTGCTTCCCATGACTAAACACAAGTTATGACAGCCACCCCAAAAAGTATATTAATAAAATAACAACACTATATTACAGTTATGTAATGCAGGGAATAGGTTGTGTAACTGTGTAGTACATTGCAGTATTAATGATAATAATTCACAATGTAAAAGTAGAAATGTAGAAAACTATTATAGTGCCATTTCCACTGTTGTGGAGGGCAGCCAGGTAGATATCACAAACTTAACACATTTCTTTCTGCTAACATGTGTAAAATACCTGACCTTGCTACAAAGTTATAGTACATTCATCTGCAATAACTGTTCAAATTCAAAGAAAATAAAACATAAAGTGTAGATCAGCTAGCATTTTGTAGCAAGCACTTTATAATGCAGATATAACTGATATTCATGGGCTATGCCAACTGTAAAGGATAAAAAAAAACACAGAAAGGTAAATAAACACTTTACATTAGGCATTGTAATTCATCCTTAATGTTGCACTAATAGCATTATGCAAGAAATAGCAACATACATTGAAAAAGGCAGTGTAGAAAGTAGATAATTATCCCAAAGTTGTGTGTATTTAGCAGTATAGCTATGATGCAAGTTCATTAGCTACACAATTACCTTTATATAGTGTAGAGTCACCCTGGGAGCACTATGAGTATGTAAATGAGGTGTTAAATCATTAGCATTCCTGAATACCATAATCTGTACTAAGTGCAGAGGAGGTAAAGATGTTGTAAGGAGCTACACAATTTCATGCAGATGCCATAGTACTGCAAGGATGATCATTGAAAACTGTTAGCTGCTAATTGCTTGCAGGTGTCTATGATTAGTCTGACTGCAGGAATAATCAATGTCTCACAGTCTCCCCTCTTTGATGCAAACCTACTGAGTGTATGTCAGGGAGAAGAGACTTACCAAAAAGTCTGAAAGTACATTGATTAAGTTAGGAGGGCAACATTCCTAACATTCAACTGTTGTTTTAATGACAGGATCTACTGTCTCTTGCTAAGAAATGTTATGTATATCCATGGGAGTACATTAAGTATTGATACCGATAACATATGCAATAAAAAACACATAGCATTGCTCAAATCTTAGATAAGGTAAGAGGCACCATAAAGAAAGAAAGGAATACACCTGCAGTATTTCCATTTATTGTTTAATATTGTGAGTAAATGGGTATCCTGTTGTCAATATTCCAATCATCCTGACATTTACTGGCAAACAAGAAAGAACAACTTTAATAACTAATTTATATTGCACATTTCAATGTGACTTGATACAATGTCATATTTTTAGTATATCTAAACTCTTTTTTTTCCTTGCTAATGTATGTCTTTGTCTGTGGCAAAATATGGCAAACAATCTTAAATGATTACTTTCAATACTCTGGTTCAAATCCATACAGGTTCCTGTTGCAAGATAACAAAGTTATGATATTAATGATCTATTCAGCCAATGTAGTTACTCAATCTACTTTTATATCTATTTCTTTTCTTTTTGTATGTAGAGCTCCAGAGGAAATAGCTGCAAACCATGAGGTGCACTGGGTCAGATTAACTTGCCTGAGAGAGGCATGTGGTAAGTATGATTCAGGTCTATATTCAAGCCTAATAAACATTTTCAGTCCCACTGTCTGTAGCATGTTGAATAGCCATACTTTAACCTTAACATCAAGCATGCATTCCTTCCCCATATCTTCATGGATGGCAGCAGAGGCACCCGGCACTTTGAATTCTCAACCTATCAGTATTGCCTCCACAGTCCCTAACTTACATGCTCCACCTGTATCAAGTAACTCTTGCTCAGATGCTGGTGCAGTGGTACCCACCAGGAGACATACTTGTGGAGGTGGTGATTTTATCAGCCAGTAGAAGCTAACAGGCTGTTGAAGGATTTCATGCAGAGGGGCTTCGGTGCACTAATTGGGAAGGTTGAAAATGTCCTGTGTCTGATTGCTAATATGATGACATAACTGGCACTGACCTAGGTAGCTGATACAGTAGGCAGTGATGACAGTTCTTAAGATGAGAACTACATTTTCACTGTTCTCAAGCTTGATGTGAGTGCACCTCTGATGTCCCCTACCTATTCCCAATTATGACGCAGCCCAACCTTTTGTCTCTATTACCATCCCTGTCTGTCTTGTATGTCCTGTATGTCTGCTCTTGCTTCCTAACCTATCTTACCTACCTGAATCTCTCATTTCTAAGCACCTTCCACAACATTTCTCACTCTCCCCCCCAAAAAAGAGTACCTGTCCCACAAAACAATATATGCCCCACACATAGCTTTCCACTTAGCCTATGCATCATCTTGACACACTTGATTTGGTACAATTCTGTTGTTGTGACACATCACTGGTTTTGTTTCACTCCAGAGTCATGAAATTGTGTGTACAATTGTACATCTGTTATTGCTGAAGAAGTGAATAGCTATGGTAGTCTCCCACCACCTTCCTGAAAATTCCTGTATTTTCCTCCTACTCCCTACCATCTGCTTACCAGCCCCATTTTCACCACTGTCTTCTTCCATTTTTCATACATTTAATCTTGTCAAAAAATAGAGTCACACAAAAAGAGATATAGCCAGAAATGTCCAATGGAAAAAGCTTCATTTTATGTCCTTGGCATTTGTGCTGTGATTGGCATAGCGGAACAATGCTGAATGATGGTGAATGGTATTTAACTTCTTATTGCAAAAGCTGATGATTTAATTTTAATTTGTGGTAGTCCAGTTACTTTCATGCACATGTGCTTAAATCTGCTGCTGTATGGGAATACATAATTAAGGAAGACTAAAGATGATACTGTGAAACAGTTAATGTAACAGTTCTTAGGCTGCTGGATATAATAAAGTTGGGGTTCCTCTGTGGTGTGTTGAGATAATTGCCCCATTTGTAGACTGATGTTTTTGTACAGTGTCTTAGGTATGATTACAGCCATAGGTCCACTTATTATTCCATGACATTTGATATTCCTATCATATATTTAACTGCAAACATCTATGTTTCCCACCATATGAAACATTTCATTAAAATACCATTTGAATAGTGCAGCAAGATGTAATTTGCAAAAACATTGCAGCACCAGCAAGGAAAGATATAAAACCAACCTTATCCTGCTCATGTATTCATGCTTATTGCACTCTCCTAACCTTTATTTCTCCCTATAGTAAACACTTTATTTTACAGGGCATGACAGCTGAATAATGATTTTAATAAGTAAGAGTAATACACCATACAGATGCTCCTTCATACCCACAAAACATATTGCTGGTATTCCTCTCTGCATCAGTCTCTATCTCTCTCTGTTTACTCCTTCTGCTTCAATAAGTTCTTACTGTGCTTCAGTTGACCTTTTCACACATAACCCATCACTTTTATTCTGTGCAGTGCACTGCCCTATATAAAAGTTGTCTGCCTTATCAATACACATTATGCAAGTATGAGACAAGTATGCAATCATCCTGGAAAGAAATGGAAGGAAATTTGTTTGATAATCCAGTGTCCCATACTATGTAGCAGATGCATGTCCCTCACAGTAATGCAATGGATATGAAAGACAGTATCTAAATCTTAGCAGACAAGTGTCTGATTATGTGGGAGAGTCACAGTGATGTTACATTGTCCTGTGCACTCATATGTATTAGTTCCAAAGCCCATAATGCACAGTACCCTTGGTTACAAACAATGGATTTTCAACAAGTGCAAATATGCTTTTTCACAACCTTAAATTCAGACTTCTCCTGTGATGCTTGCAACTAATAATGTGCACTCTAGATTGTGTAACTTAATAAATAGGAGGTTTGATGATCAGTGTCTGAACTTGTGTTTGTATCTGTAGCACTTTGTGCTGTATCCTCTTCCCCTGAGGGGAATTCATTTCACTTTACACACAGCTCCCTTATCCCAATTTTTACAGAAACATCCTCTCTGCATTACACTGATGACATCATACTGCCAGAAGTGCACTCTCTCCCCTTAATATCCAGATGTCTCCTGGGGCACATGAAACTAATACTGTGCTGAATAGATTGTATAACTAGATAGGTAGGAAGTTCAATGCTCAGTGTGGGGTACTTAAGTGTGTGAGGTAGAAGGTTACAGAATCAGGTGATCATGTCCTATAACACAGCTGTGCTCAATCAACATTCACTCTGGAGAATTGTTTTAAACTACTAGATGATTCCACTATCCTCTTATCCCACCTTTCATAAATACACATATGGTGTAACACTCCTCTTTCCCTGAGGGGAATTAATTTCCTCTTTACATACAGCTCCCTTGTCCCACATCCTCTCTGCAACACACTGATGAGACCATCCTGTCAAAAGTGCAAACTCTCCCTTTAAGAGTCAAACTTTTCTTGTGGTGCTTTCAACTAATACTGTGCTCCATAGATTCTGTAACTAGATAGGTAGAAGGTTCAATGCTCATTGTGGGGTACGTGTGTGTGTGTGTGTGTGTGTGTGTGTGTGTGTGTGTGTGTGTGTGTGTGTGTGTGTGTGCGCGCGTGTGTGTGTGTGTCAGGAGTGTCTTATAGACCCAAGCTAGCATGTCCTCCACACAGCTTTCCTCAATCAACATCTACTCTGGAAAAACATTTTAAACTGCTATATGATGCCACCATTCCCTTATTCCCCCTTGACAACAACACACTCCTGTGCAATATACTGATAAGGTCATTATTTCTAAAATACACTGTCACACTTTAAAAGTCAGACTTCTCATGTGGTGCTTGCTTTTCTTACACTATTCTCTAGAATGTGCAAATAGTTAGGTAGGAGGTTCAAATACAGCAGTGATTAACATCTATGAATGTGTGTGTGATTGAGAATAAATTCAGGATTTGCACTGGCAACATTTACAAGGGATCAGTTTATCACACTTAGACCTACACCACCCTTCCACTGAACAGCAAAAGAAAAAATGGATGTTCCTTCTTTCCTTCTGCTGGCACACCAACCATGTGGCCAGATACACAGCACACCCCTTCCCTCCTGCCCCAGCCATTCAGGTCCCATTTCTGTGCCCCTCCCTCTTCCTTCAATATATTTTATTAAAATAATGATAGCAATAATATTTTCTTCTTTTAAACTGTAGTAAACTGTTTTCTACAAATGTAACAAACAGTTTCTACAGCTTATACCCTGCATGAAGCACTACAGCACTCATGTTTTAATTAAAAAAAAATAAATAAAACATTTCTTCTTTTTAAACTGTAGCAAACTACCTGCTACAAATTCGGCAAACAGTTGCAAGAGTTTATACTCTCCCTGCATAGAGCACCACGATACTCATGTTTTAAGAAACTGTATGAAAGTAAGAAAACATTTGCTACAGTTTATACCCTGCCTGCACAGAGTACTACAGTGCTCAGGTTTTAGTGAAAAAAAAAAAAAAAAAAAAAATATATATATATATATATATATATATATATATATATATATATATATGGGTCTACTACCAGAGATTGAAATTACAGTATTTCTAAATCCGGTAGTAGATGCCCACTAACACAAAAGTGTTTTAAGTTTTAAGAAAGATAGGATCAGCTGATTGCACCCCCTAAGTTTACCCAGGGCAGTTGCCCTCTCAACCCACCTTAGCTGTGCTACTGAAACCCAGATAGCTGTAAAAGTCATTTACACACATACACACACACACACACACACACACACACACACACACACACACACACACACACACACACACACACACACACACACACACACACACACACACACACACACACACACACACACACACACACACACACACACACACACACAAACACAGGCACACACACACACACACACACACACACACACACACACACACACACACACACACACAGACATCTCCTTAACGATACACTGCTGAAGTCATCCACTCATAGATGCTGTATACCTTGTGTAACTATATAAGTAGGTGGTTTCAGTCCATCCTTGTTTAAATAGTGTGATTGTGATTACTGTGTTATACAGTGGGCTACCTCAAAATCACCTTTATGTCACCTTCCATGTATGAGATATATTTGCAGTGGCATAGTATTAAAATATCAAATTCTGTCATCCCCAGAGGAAATAACTTTTTGGTAACACAATGATTACATAATGCTACCATCACTGCAGTATCTCAGAGTTGTACTGCTACTTCTGTGGTGTGTGATTTTGGTATTATGCTTTGGACACTGATTAACTAAATAGGTAGGAGGTTTGAGGCAGCTGTGAGTGTGTCTTTCATCCTCAACCTGTGTAGACTACTATTCAGAGGTATATATAATGTATAGCTGCACAGTGTTATTGTGCCCTTAGATCACTTTTTTTGCATAAACATCCATCTAATAAGCAGTGGTGATATTCATTTAACAGTGCAGTGTCACAGATGTACTGTAACATGTTGTGTGGTTTGTGTGGTACTTGTGATTCAGGCACTAACCTGTAGCTTGGGATCTTAGGGAATTAGTTCAAATCCAGCCAGTACTACTCAGACTACATTGTGCCAGTCTTATTGTGACTGTACTTCTCTAACACTGTTGTCAAAAACATCTGCTGTGTACACATTTAGATGTTGATTCCTCTTAAAAAAAGCCATGATATTTTCACACATAGCAATGCTTTTATTTAGAGTAATGACATCATGTGATTATATTTTGCTTACATAAATATGTAGCAATTGGTGTCCTCTGGCATGAGAGAATGAGACAAATTCTGTATGTTGTTGCCTTAGTTCAGCAATTACATTACACATATATCCTTTACTGCAACAGCATGCGATAATGTCTTGAAATGCCAACATATCTCACAATTGTAAAGGCACTTCTACCGTGATGCTTTCATTCTCTTCAGTATCATGAATTTTCTGTAGTCAAATGCTCAGGTGTTCAACATCCCCATTCAGTGACTGTTAGGATTGTGTGGCTTTTTACTGTAATGCAAGAATGGCATCCACCACAGTTATAATGTGTACATTTATAGGGGGCGAGACCTCCACTATCCGTTTTATCTAAAAAAAGATTATTTATGCCACATACATACACACACGTGATATAGTAAGTTAGCATAGGTGGAGTGTCACACTTGTGTTAAGACTTCTGCTGTGGGCTTGTGTTTCATCCACATGCCATGGTAGAGTTACATAGCTTGCTGTTCAGTTCTCGAAAAGGGTAACATTACCTGAATGTATTGGTGTTACACAACCACCATTGTGTCTAGTTATTCATATCCATTTTTATGTTAAACAATTATGTATAATCACAGATTGTGATTGCATGGCAGTGGAAAGGTCATTCAGATCATATTGTGCTGTGAGAACGGATGCACATGCATTGAGTACTGGCTTGTATAGCATATGTACACAGATAGAATATGTTTCAATTCTATGACAGTGTGTGCACAACATAAGTGAAACAGCTTTCTTGACAAAGAAGCATTTAAACTGTACTGCACACTGTTTTGTGGACATTAAAATGTGTAGCTCCTTTTGAGCATTCTGACTAAATCAGATTGTTCAAAATATATCCTTTCTTACTGCACACACTGATTTTGGTTATTTCTGACAGCCTCTGTTGCTATCTCCTGTGATGCATGCAGTCAATACAGATATCTGTAGAAAGCCTAGTATTATAGGCAGGGGTTTGAATATGATAACAGCTGTCTGTCAGAAAACTGTGTCATACAGCAGTGATTTACATACAGACAATAGCTATGACACAGTCAGAGGGCCACATTATTCAGGTTATTGTGTTACATGGTAGTACACCCATTCCCCTTATGATAGGAAAGTGCTGTAAGCTCTGCAAGGGTGTTCTTCCTGACATAACTAATAGGCATATTTCTGTGGTGCTCATGACTGATATGCATCTCCTTATGTCTTTGCTGGCATGTGTTCTAAAATGATATGATACAAATGATTATTATGCCATTCATTACTCACAGGAATTAACAATTTGCAAAATAATTATGCTGTATACTGCATGTCTTCATCCAAACATTTCTTTATTAGTGCAATTAGTTTCATCACACTATACAGCTTAATTGCAGATGAGGGCTTCCATAGAACATTTTTTACTGTGTGGCATGCTGTCAGACCATCAGAAAGTGTGTCTGATCCTCTGTTAATGACACTTTTTTGTGTGTTGCTGCTGTTCATTTATGTTTAGGGTTACCACCTGTCCCACTTTGTGATGGACAGTCCATCTGTGGGCAGTTGTGTCCTGCAACAATATTGAAAAAATGGCAAATGTCCTGAGATTTTAGGACAAACATATTTCCTATATTTTCTCTAATAGTTGCATAAAACAGTTATTTTGTATCTGAAATACCTAAATATTATAAGAAACATAATACACAACTCAAATCCTACAAGAATAATCTTTTATTCTGGCAAAAAAGTGAATTTCTGTCCTTTTACTAGCAGTGGGCATGTTTTGCCCTGCAAAATTTGATGTTTCTACAAAAAATGTCCCACTTTGGGCATTTGAAAAGGTGGCAACCCTATTTACTTTTCCCTGTAATCCATTTGAGCTTGCCCAGTATAACAATGCCTGATGTGTGCAATTTACCAGTGGAAAACTTGTAATCCTGAAATGTCATCAGATCTATATTGCCATTTATCAGTTATATATGTGTGTTGAGTGTTATTATATTACCATTTAGCATTTACATGACCTATAGAACACTTGTTTGTCTATTACATGCTCATAGATGATAAACCCCTTTCCTATAGGTGCTTGCAAAAAAAGATCCATTTCTGATGTGCATGGCACAACAGCTGGAAGGTTTACACAATAACTGCAGTCTGTGCATTCATCCCATAATGTATCTTCTGTCTTTGCTGTTATCTCAACTCAGCATTTTATTAACACAGTAACTCCCCTTTGTTACACTGCACTTTATATCCCTCTCACATCCTTTGTGAACATGTTGTTTTTTAGTCATGTGCATAAGTCATGTATTGTCATCAGCATTAATTACCATTACATCAATATTGCAGAATTTATGTTAGAACACTCAGACACTATAGCACATTTGCCTGCAATATATGTGTACACTTTATCTACTTCCCCTTCCTTTTTAATTAGTTATGCAGTACAACCAATATTATTTGTGTACAGCTCCCTCATTTCAGTTCCCCGTTCAGAATTCTTTCACTGTACTTGCCCTTAATATTTCTGGACTACAGCCTGTGCTCATATATTAGGTTTCCCTATTGGCAATCTGTTTTGTTTACACTTTGTGTTCATATTTACAAGCAGCTTTCCATGGCTAAGAACACTATCGCTGCAATTGCATATTTGGTGCAATAAGCAGCATGCATATTCAATTAGTTCTGCTGCGCACCATACTAACATGCTTAAATCATATAGGCTTAGTGTAAAGCCTATATGACTGTTAATGAATCCCAGGGACATTCATTTCTGATCCTTAGGGAAGAATAAATGTCTCATGACGGCTCACTCCGATAACTACCTTCTTTACATTCTGGAGGAAACATGAATAAAATGATTGGTCAAGTCCATTTGCCTGCAAAGTGCCCTATTACATAGTTTCACCTCTTTTAAACAATTAGCACAACCACTGATGCATTTCTTATTAAAATATCTAAGATGCAGAATTCAGCATGATGACAAATAACTTTCCATAATATTTACTACCAGACTGTTCTATATACATTTTTAAATATCATAACTTATAGCCTAGATGGTTTAGTACACATAACAATAATTACAGGTTTACATTGTTAAATATACACTTGCAAGAACTGATTATTTTATTGTAGTCTTAAAGTATTTAAAGGTATTTCTTTTGTACATAAAAGCACATTAAGCACATTTTCCACAAAGATCCTACATAGCCAGGGGTCTGAATATTATTGATGACTTTTATACTGTACTTAGTACAAGGCCTAAGGAAAATACACATAGGTTTATTCTGAATTATTTTTTCAGTGGCCCTGTTTGTTTTAAACAAAGTCCACTCTTTTACAAAATATCTCATACATGGAAAGTCCACATAATTATTAGTGGTAAAATAAGGTATCTTTGAAATTCAAATCATTGTCCATGGTTATAACTCCAATTTTGTCATGGCTTGGTACAGTACACAACAATAAAATCACCTGTCTAATATCTATTTGTCATACATAAAGTCATAGTATCCATTTCTTGTTGATCTGCAGTATATGAACTATATATTGTCCTTGTTTGAATCAAAATAGCTAAGAAGATTGTGTGAAGCCACAGACAGAAGAACAATCAGTGTATACTGAACAAACTGAAAAATAGAAAATATATTCTGAAACACCGCAAGGTTAAGCACATTCTTCTATTGACACTGATGCTGGACTTCATTAGAACCTCAAAATCTACAGAACAAAATCTTTTGAAATATACAGTCATACTACATAAATCAATACAAAGCCTATATCCCACTCCCTGTTCATCACAATAAAGGGGATGTGGCTGTCAACATATCAATAAATTAATAAAAATGATCACAATATATAAAAATACTGAGCATTAAAATTTATAAAAATCCAAATGTAAAATAAATCAAACATGTTACTAAAGTTTTGTAGACTTCATCTTAAACACACAATTGATACTAACACTTTCATTATCACCAGGTGCTTTTGTGGCCTCAGTTCTAAACTGCAATTGCAACTCTTAATATTCCAAATTAGTCTTCTAGTTGTCACCTCCCACTGGAATATCTTGCCAGGGCACTCTTGTCATCCTGTTACATGCTGGTAAATCCTTTAAAGAGTGTATTATCTGTTTTTCCCACATAAAATACACCACAGGGGTCACATGCTGCCAAATACACAAACTGGTGGTGGAACAGTTATATTTCCGAGACTTTATTCACCTGAGGATAATATCAGAAATCCTGCTACCCTCATATAAATTATTATATGGACATTGATTACAATGACTGCATGTTCTTGTTTGGAGACCATTACTATCATCAAGTGGTTTAGCTATAACCTGTGTTAAATTCTTTAGACTGGGTATCCTATTAAAGACCTGGTTCCTTATTTGAATTAGATGGCCTTCTGCAGTTCGTCTACTGATGAGCTAGATGGCAAACTTCTCTTTACTAATTTCTGTCCTACACATGCACATCAACTTTTGCTGTAAGTACTACATATAGTCTTCAAAATCAAATAGCCTCCCTCCTTACTGTTCATTAATGCCTATTTACTTCTCTTAGTTCAAGCAAATTATTCATGTACACACACGTGCCTTGCTGCATGTGTGTGTGTGTGTGTGTGTGTGTGTGTGTGTGTGTGTGTGTGTGTGTGTGTGTGTGTGTGTGTGTGTGTGTATACATATATATATATATATATATATATATATATATGTGTGTGTGTGTGTGTGTGTGTGTGTGTGTGTGTGTGTGTGTGTGTGTGTGTGTGTGTATACATATATATATATATATATATGTGTGTGTGTGTGTGTGTGTGTGTGTGTGTGTGTGTGTGTGTGTATATATATATATATATTTATGAATAATTTATATATATATGTTGCATCATCTTTCTGGAAGTCTCCTCTCTGCATTAGAATTCATTTGGGCCTTAAAGCTTTTCAAATCACCCTTTCTCACCTCTGCATTTTTTCTTATCATCAATCCTTCAAATGTCTTGGCTAATTCCTTAAATTGCTTACCACATCTCAGGGTTGTTCTCCTATTTATTTTTTTATTGCCTTTTATTGCAAATGATTTCTTTAGATCCCTTGCTATCCTGTATCATTATTGTTAATCATTTAGGTAGCTTGGATCCCCTTACCTTACTTCCCCTCAGTTCCTGTTCTTGATTTGTTCAGTTTCCTCTCTTTTTCCATCATCTCCCTCTCTATATCTCTTCTGTCGACATAGTTTTTCAAATTTTCTCTTAAACCTACTCAGATCCATTAAGTATTCTTTCTTTTCCCTTACTGAATTTATTTATGCATTCTGTTGTCCCCACCTTCTTTCTTTACAGTTTTCTTACCATAATCTTTTATATTGTTAACCTCTACTTGAAAACATAATTTCTAACTGACACTTCAAATTCATTCTTTATGTATTGTTCTTTTACTAACCCTTGTTTGTCATTGCTTTATTTGTCTGTTCTGTTAACTCCAATTACCTGTTCTGTTCTAGTATTCATTATGAAACTCCTTCTCTAGGTTAACCACCTCTCAGACTTTCATCTAAAAAATCCCTCTTGCAATCCTCACTTTTCGCTCTTGAACTTAACTACACTTCTTAGTATTGCTATCTTCATTCTACTTCCCTCACAATCTTATTATACCCTATAGCACTTAATATTTTCTTCACCCCTACTTTAAAAATCTCATGTAGTGACTCATCTGTATATAGATAATGTGTGTGTATGTGTGTGTGCATATATGTATATATATATATATATATATATATATATATATATATATATATATATATATATATAGTCATGTGTAGTAAATCACTGTATTGCATGATATGCTTTTCAACTATGTTTACTGTGACACTTTTGGTATTATCTTTTCTCTTAATGTTTCAGACTAGCATGCAATAGCTGTGTTGTACATTATTACCTGTTTGCACTTTTTTAATGTCTGTATCCGTATTTGTTCCATTGATTTGGTTTATTAAGCTTGCTGATAATCCATAAATCTTTTGACCTGTCTTATGGCTGAAAATGCTACATGACTAGTTTGTTTACCTTTTTTTAAACAAGAAACATCTCTATTGAACTATCACATATGACATAGGCAATTACACGTTTATATAAATGAAAACAAACCATACTGGCATTTTTTCAGTTGCAAACATTATACATCACATATAATCTTCTATACAGTCAGTAAAAATTGTATAGTTCTTTCAATTCCTACCTTCCCTTAAACCTTGTTCCTCCTCCTCCAAAACATTATTCTGCATGTATTATCCCCACAATGCTCGTTTTTTCTATGTAATTTGCTCCTTCCCTTTTCCAAAGATCCCACTTCCAGTTCTTTTATCTCTGTTACTATATTCACTATTGCTAGTGCGGTTGGTTTAGACTCTGATTTTCATTTTCTAGTAATTGCTTTTTTGGTAGACACCAGAATTAAACTCAACAACATGTCTAGGCAATTCCAATTCTATACCAGAGCTCAGAAAATCATTTCCTTAGTTACGCCAATTTGTTCACCCAGTATTTCTGACATAGTAGTTTGCAGGGAATTTTTAAAGTTTGCCAACTCATTACACTCCCAAAAATATGTTCCCAGTTATCTCTTTCTTCCACATCATACCTCCAACATTTGCAATCTGATGAAAAATACTTTGGAGTTTAATTGGAGTATAAAAGTACCTATGGAAACACTTCCAAGTAAAGATCCTAAATCTTCTAGACTTTGTTGCTTAATTGAGACCCATACATTTATCTTCTCATTCTTTTTTGTGGATTGCTAATCCAACTTTTCTTCTCAATACTTTCTAACCTCTTCCGATTGATTCCTATAGTTATCATGCAATATTTTATATGCCCTACTAATTATCCCTTTTTTAACAGCAGCTTCTGTTCTAGATTGTACTATAAACTCTACCAGTGCTGGTCTTTTACTTAGGATCCCCTATTCCTTTCTTTTTGAGAAGGGGGAGAGGTGAGACAGTGGACTCCCTCAGTGAACAGGCATTGGCAGCTCAGCCATTGTAGGTGGTGGGTCAATGGCCTGTTGCACAACTAACTCCAGCTGACTGCATATTGAATGCCTTACCAAGAATCTATACAGTGAACAGCTGCCTTACTCAGTAGTACTGAGTAGGATTATCAGGTAAACCAGAGCTGCCACTAGTAATAAGCTTATCAGATGCATCTGTGCACCATTCAAGAAAATGTGACCATGTCTGTGCAACCCCATGGTGTACTGTAATTCTTTTTTTTTATTTTTACTCAGTTGGTCCACAATGACATACTGAACTTCGTGCATAGAATGCAGCTATATTTCATTGCAGTATCCTTGCAAATATCAGGGCCTGTATAGACATATTTTCTACGCATACAAAATCCTGCTATCCACTTTTGTTTTAGAACTTGTCTTATTTATTTGACAAGACATATGACACATTATCAGTTATTTTCTTTGTAACAAGAAAAGTAGGAGAAATATAAAACAGGAATCATCAACCATTTACTGATTTAAGTTTCAAAACACATATTAATTTATTTTGGATTATTATATTGTTCATTTAAACAGTTTATACCATTCATATTTGATTGTAAAAACAAAATGAGTGATTATTTTAGATGTTTTGTAAGCAACAAAAAAGTAATTATAAGTTATGAAAATGTATTTGTAGATATTTTGCAGATAAATAAAAGTGTTTAATGCATACTGTTTATTCTTCTTTAAATATATCTTAATGAGTACACTGTATATTGCTTTCATAAATGAGATATTTAGTTATGTTCTTAGAATCTTTAAAGTCATTAAACAGTCAGCACTAAAATGATTAACAGTTAGTGTGATGTTTTCTTTGTATTTATTCATCCTAACCAAATAATCAGGTTGGACTCATTGTCTATTTTCAGCCATTACCCAGGTCCAACAGTACGGAAGTAAAAGAAAATAATAAGACTGCAAGAAAAATCACAAAAGCAAATCTACAGATGAATACATAGCATAGCATGCTTAAATACCCTGTTAAATCTTACTGTGCAGTCAGTAATGGGACAAGCTGGCAGCACAACCAAACACTTCATTGATTTTTCTACAGTTTCAATAGCAGATGTGGATGAAGAAAACAGTTTACAGTAAGGCTACACCCAATTTATAATAGATTTGTAACTAATTTCTGTACACTATGTACGTATTTTATGGTGCTTGTTGTGTGGCTGCAACACTGACATTCTTGAGAGATTTGTATGTGTGAAGGGGGAGGCATTTTTTGAAGTTAGAGGTGGCTTCTTCTGATTCTCACATTATTATCAAAGGTGTTCCATGAAGTAGAACCACATCCCTTTGTATTGTAGTATCACTTTTAGAGACAGTTGTGTGACAATGGAGTTTGCATATTTAAGTAAAGAGATCTGCAAAAACTTTTCTGTAACATAGTAAACGAAAAGTGAGGTTTCAGTGAATTGTGTCAGGCAATTAATTTTCAGTGAAATGAGGCTTCGACGAAATTAGTTTCAGTGAAATGTGTTTTCTATAAAACAAAGTAGACCCATTTGTGCGGGAGACTTAAACCTCGACACGGCTATTAATAGGACGTGCTGGAGGGATAGATTCATCACCCAAAGACTCCCTATGCTGTGGAATAAAATCCCGGTATATGTGAGGCAGAGCACCTCGCTGGCCTTGTTCAAGAGAAATCTTGACCAATGGATGGGAGATCGCAGATATACCCCAGGGATTACCTCAGTGTCACTGCTCAACAGAGGCACAGCAAAATAATGGGTATAGTTCCCCATACTAAAGGGGTGGCGTAAGCCACAAAACTATGGGCTAGGCTTGTAAATGCCCTCGGGCAGATAGCCTAGTATGAACCTATGAACCTATGAACCTATGATGCATTAGAGTGGGAGTTGTGCATCTGGTTATTGTGTGTGTGTGTGTGTGTGTGTGTGTGTGTGTGTGTGTGTGTGTGTGTGTGTGTGTGTGTGTGTGTGTATGTGTGTGCGTGTGTGCGCATATGTGTGTGTGTGTGCATGTGTGTATGTGCGTGCACATTCGACTATGTTTTCGTGTCTGCTTGAGGCATGCTTGTGTGCATGTGCACAAATGGGTCTACTTTGTTTTATAGAAAACACATTTCACTGAAACTAATTTCGTCGAAGCCTCATTTCACTGAAAATTAATTGCCTGACACAATTCACTGAAACCTCACTTCAATGAAAACTCATTTGACTGAAACTCATTTTGTCTAAACAGGTATATAACCTGTTCTCCACTATAGTGCAATCCTGGAGTTAGTATATATAGTTAAGTTGTGTGTGTGTGTGTGTGTGTGTGTGTGTCTGTGTGTGTGTGGGTGTGTGTGGGTGTATATCTATCTATCTATATATATATATATATATATATATATATATGTGTGTATATATATATATATATATATATATATATGTATATATATTTATATATGTGCATATTTTCACACACATATGTGTGTGTGTGTGCACGTGTGTAGTGTATGTTATGCAGATATTGTTAAAATGTTTGGCAATCCAAGTAGTTGAATGATCATTTGATTGAATGTTTGTTTAATTAAATGTGGCATAACTAGAACTGGTTGTGTAAAACAGAAGTAGAATACGTAGAAATATGTAAAGAAGTTGTATCTATTGACTGGAATTATCTATACACAACTGTTGTTGGTGTAGTTTCTACTTGTGTATTGACAGTGATTCCCTGAGTATGGTATTTATAATTTTCAAAACAGCTGGGTGACCACAGAGTTTGTATATTTAAGTAAAGAAATCTGCCAAAAACTTTTTGAAACAGTTTTAGCTTGGCAGTTTTCACTGTATGATGTTTCCATTACTTAGAGGTGTAGATTCAATAAAGCTTACATGGGGCGCTAAAACCATGTGTGAGTCACAGCACAATGCACACATGGTAGCGCATCATTTTGTATTCAGTAAGTGGCTTTAAACACCATGGAGAGCTGTGCAAACATGATAAACATCATGGCATGGTAATTGCAACATAAGCAGCTGAATTATGTTAATCAACCAATCCAAGATGGAGGAGCTATTCAACAAGCTCTAAAGCAACCGTGTAGACTCAGTTCTGCTTTTTCCTGTGAATTCCAAACCTATTGAAATGCAGCCATGGAAACTAGGCTACACAGAAAGAATATTAAAAGCTGCTGTTGCTCTTCTTCATGTGTACGTGTAGCAGGCTCATGTGTATGCCGCTGCTGCTTTTGCTTCTGATAGACCATGGCCAAGAAGGAGAAGGGTTTTTAGACCCCATTCAGCTTTTCAAAATCTGCAGGAGGTAAAAATTATAGAGCACTACAGGGTGGACAGAGACACACTACAGGAACTCTGCAACCTCTGTTGTCCTCAACTGAGAGCAAGGGCAAACCAATGGGAACCAATACCAGTGGAGGCTAAGGTATGTGTAGCACTTAGAATTTGAGCTACAGAAACCTTCCAGAGACCAACAGGGGACATGCTGGTGGTGCTAGCATCCAAGATCCTCCATCAATTTTTGAATGCTATGCCGTAACTTGCCACCTGATACCGACTGATGTCTGCTGGCTGAGCTCTCCTCATGAGTATGCCCAGGACCATGACCCCATGGGCTGCCACATCTAGGTGTGGACACCTCAACCAGTGACATAGCAGTGGAAGTAGTGCCACTATGGGAGTGTGATCAGGCATGGGCATGTCAGCTAACATGAGATAATGTGCCTGACCTACACCCACGTGGATGCCGTTCCCCTCCCAGCAGACATTCTATCACAGACACTGCCCATTCCAATGTGCCATTCATCTGATCCATTGAATCATGTACACGGTGAAGGCAGTCATGCATGTTAGCCTGTTCCACATCCACAACTAAGCATCTCCTTGGATGCCCTATTGCAACTTGTGTTCACCTCCATGATGCCCCTAAACATACATTGAGTGACATAAAAAACACATCTAGATCAGGTGGAGAATGGATAGCAGGCCTTCTCAGAGCAGCCCAAACATCCTTCATGCATGACACCTCACCCACACTTTGGCTACAGCCAGAGTCAATAGGCAGTGAAGCCGCAGTAACCACACTAACCTGATTGTCTCACCCTCCACCTATTCAATATCTGAGGGCTCCCTAGAATGGGCTTGCGTAGGCCTACTGGCTGTGTCTGATGGAATTACAGGGGATGGCTGAATGTCAACCACAGTGTCAAATTCAACTTCTGCACCCCCTGACTGCATCTGTGTTTGGTCACTTTCATCATCATTAGAGCCTACTGATACTCTGACATCAGGTGGTAGGAGTTCAACACTTCTACTGTCGGGCTAAACTGTTATAATAAGCAACACACACAGGAAAGAAATGAATAGCTACACTACTACAGTTCAATATTCGCTAACAAACTAATACTGGTGCCACTATCACAGACAGTACAGCAATATATCGACACAGTCCTGGCACCCACCTCACACATATTGATGAATGAATCTTTCTGTGAAATGCTCATCAGTACTGAAATAAAAATGTTTGGCTTACCATGTGCAGATGACTCCACACTTGCTAGGGAGCATGGTCCTGAAAGAAATTAAGCAAAATGTAAGGATACCATCATCACAATAACAATAACACAGGGGGAACAATGCTGGACTTTATATGTCTATTAACAATGCTTTTATCTGAAATGCAGATATCATGTCCTCCCCAAGGTCATGTGCAATGAACTAGAATGTGTTGTTAACTGGATCAATCTATAACTAACCCCCCCAAAAAATTATTAACCCAAGTTAAGTACTGATTTCAGTATTTTACTATACAAGAAATATTTAAAAATTTACATAGGTAAGCCTGCCTGGAAGCTTCTCCTGGGCCATACTCATCCTCTTGAAACAACAGCACCAACATCAATCACAAGCTGTTGTGCACTTTCTACTGAGCTCTCTGGATCCCTAACAGTAGACAGGAACTCTTCATTTTGTTCAGTGGGGGCTCTGTAGCAGTCCTGCAGTAGCCAGCTGTCCATGGGCCACTGCATCTGCTCTCCTCTGGGCTGATGAAATCATATCAGTGGCCCTATGATGCACCTGATCATACGTCCTGCTGTGTCCGCAAACAGCATTCACATGGTTCACAATCTAGTTCCAAATTTGCATTCTTACAGACATACCCCACATCCTCTGTCAAGCAGAAAGGCACCATGTTGCTAAAATGGGTAGAATAAGAAACAACAGGAACCAGCCACACAGCTCGAGCAAGACGTTGTTTCACCAAAAGTGTGCTCACAAGTAAAAACACATGAAGTTTATTTCCACAAAATAAAATCCAGCTGTACACGAGTGCAATGGTTAAGCGCTTTCATCTGAGTATCTCAGATTTCATCAGAACCAGGATATACACTTTTGACTACCCTTTTAAAGTAGATTTGGCACCAAAAACATAAAATTCCTTAAAGATACATTTCAAATTCTAATTCCAAAAACATACCCTATACAAAAGACTGTCTAAAAAATACTTTTTCATATATGTGCAAAAAAATACATATAGGAATAAAAATAAGAATAAAATATTTCATAATTATCTGAAGTAAATCAAATTATAAAATTTTATATATAAAAAATTAAAAACTGTATTGTAAAGAAATATAAAATCATGTTACTAAATTTGATACATACCACTAGTGTGCACATGCAAAATCCTTTTGTATATTAATTTATAAAATAATTATAATTATTAGGGAATTCCAGGGGGAACCATAAAATAAAAAACTTAAACTAAATGCCTAACCTAAAAACCTTAGACTGATAAACTTAACCCCGGTCCAAAATTAAAAATGGCTTAATACTAATGAAATCATTAAGACCGGGGAAAGTAGTGGCATCACAATATATTTGCCATTCACTTTCTTTATATGCTAGCCATGTCTTCCAATTCCCACCATGTGCTGATTGTTCTACCTGATCTATAATCATAAATTTAAAAGTGTGGTCATCACCCTTATCAAGAACGTGTCTACTTAGGGCATTTTTTGTGTCTTTTTTCTTTATCTTGTAAAGATGTTCATAAATTCTTGTTTTGAATTTTCTCTCTGTCTTGCCTATATAATAGGCAGGACAGATAGAACAAGAAGCAAGATACACTACCCTCTGACTATTACAATTCCCTGTAATACTCCAACACTTAGTTCTCATCACATTGTCCAGTCTGACCATACCCTCTTCATTAATATTCGTACACTGCTTACAAGATCCACACTTTTTTGTTGATCTTCTTGTCTTCTTTGCCCTAATGTAAGAGCTAACCTCCAGAAATTATTTCAAGTTCAAAGCAGTTTTATAAATACAAATGGGATTGTTCCCTATACTGGCTAAAATGTTGTCAGATGTGTTCAACAATTCCCAATGCCTTTTCACTATTTCCTTCACAAGGTTGGTATATGGACTAAACATAATAATACACACTATTCTGTTAGTATAAGAATTTTTCTTTTTGTTTTCTTCTAATGGTTGTCCCAACAGGGGCTTATATCTCGTTCCCCAGTTATTTTTAACAAATTTAGCCACATTTTTCACCATTCTTTTCGGATATTTTCTGTCCAAAAACATCTGTGTAATGATTTCTACTTCTTTTTCCATATTCTCTTTGGAAGATGACATCCTCGCTGCCCGGATATATTGTCCCTTAAGCACATTTCTAAAAATGTGTTGAGGGTGGCAACTACCAAATTCTATATAATCGTTTGAAAAGGTGGATTTTCTGTATATTTTTGAAGCAAATCCTTCAGGGGTTGTACTTATAAAAGTATCTAAATAGGCAATGCCTAATTTGTCCATCTTATATGTAAATTTTAAAAAATTAGTGCTTGAATTGATATAATCAATACATCTCTTGATATCTTCAATAGGGCCCTTCCAAATAATAAATAAATCATCCAAATACCTAGAATAAAGGGAAATATTTTTAAAAAATTCACTCGAAAACAAAAATTGATTTTCCCATTCAAGCATGACCAGGTTTGCGAAAATGGGGGCACATGAGGCCCCCATGGCCACTACTCTGGTCTGCCTGAAATACTCTCCTTCAAATTGGATGTAGTTGTGGTCAAGTATTAGGCCCATCATATCCAAGATTAAGCTGATTCTATCCCAACTCAGCCCAGAATGTTTTTTCAAGCTGTTTTCAAAAAACTCCAAACCTATTGAACAAGGAATGCAAGAAAATAAATCTTTAACATCTATTGTGAGGAAAACCATATCCTTGGACCATACATCAGACGTAAATCTACTCAAAAATTCCCAAGAATCTTTAACCAGATGAGGAACCGTGTTGTAGATATGTTTGGTCCACTGATCAATTGCAACACCCATGTTATAGGTTTTAGAATGAGAACCAGAAATGATGGGTCTAAAGGGTGGGGTCTCAATAGATTTATGAATTTTTGGAATTCCAAAAATACAAGCAACTGTTGGAAATTCAGTTCTCAAGAAGTTATAAATTTCATTGGTAACACGGTTATCCAACAAATATTCTTCTATTATTAAATCAATCCTATGATGACCTATATTGATCTGATTTAGGGACACTTCTTCATAATTTCCTGAAGTAAACAGAATATCATGTATTGCTTTGATATAATCTTCTGTATCAAAAATAATGATACCCCCTCCCTTGTCTGGTTTCATTAATCTTATATTTTTGTTGTTTATCACATTCTGCAGACATTCTCTTTCCCCCTGGGTTAAATTGTCTTCGAAAGGGACATTTAAATTCTCTCTATTACATATATTCTTGTGTAGTCTGTAGATGTCCCTACAAACCATTTTTTCAAAAATCCCCACTTGGGGGTGGGGATTGGGGATGTATGCACTCTTTTTACAAAGTCTATTTTCCTTTTGATTTCTTCCTACATCAGAATCATCTTTGTTTTTAAATTGTAGGGCTAAATTTAGTCTTCGACAGTATAACTTTATCTCTTTGACAACATCAACAAAATAAAATTTTACTGTCAGAATGTATTTCATTCCCTTGCTGAATAAATTAAAAAATTCTTTAGAAATATAAAAATTGGTAAAATTGTAGACTTTAAAACCTGCAAAGGTTGAAATTAGAGGGCCTTTATTGTTTGTAACATCCTCATTCGTAGATGGTTGGTCGAAATTATGCAATTCCACCCCTCTTACCTCTAGATTGCTATCCTTATTGTCCATTGGGGAAGTAATAGGAAGGTCATTGCACCTCAAAACCTCCATGTTTATATCATCTTTGGTGTTCAATACTTTCTCTGATATTGTTTGGGTGCAGGGTGGTATCTCCCCCCCTGAAAATTTGAATGTTCCATTGTCCTATCAACTCTATAGGAATATTTTCTTTCTGAAGCCACATATCCTTTTTTAACATCTCTACCTTCAGTGGAACGTGGCCATATATAAACTTTGTGTTCTTTGTATGAACACAAGTCCCTATCAATTTTCTTAAGTTTCCTATTGTACACACTTTTTGCTTTATTCTCGGCATATGTAAATTGTTTATGATACAAATCTAGCCACTCATCCAATTTTGCATTGTGCACAATCTCTTCATTTAAAATTTCCACTTCATTTAACACTGAAATTTTTCCATCATTATACTTAATTAATTTCTTAATAAAATAAAAACCAAATTCATCAAACATTTCATTAAAATCACAAATAACTTCCTCATCATATTTTAAACCCAAAGGTAATTTGAAAAATCTGATGCCTTTGGGAACTATGCCTAAATTAAGACATTTTCCTAAATATGCATTATCAATTCTTGCACATTTTAATAAAATTAATTTCTTGCCCAAAAGACATATCTTTTCTTTAATGGGCTCAGAAGAGTGTTCGTTTCTTCCCTTATTTGAGTTATTAAGAACACCCTCTGAAAAATAATCAACTTCTTCATTTAAAAAGTCATTTAAACAGTCATTCCCAACACTTCTTTGTATAAAATGTTTACCCTGTTTAGAAATATTCCTTGAAACAGGACTTAAAAAATTGTCACTTATTTCTGTACCTTTATAAAGTTCAGGTTTTTTCGTCATTAATGCAGCATAAGTTTTTGTTTGTATCTTCCCCTTCACCTTCGGTTTGGCGCCCAACTTGTAAGACTCCTCCCATTGCAAGAGGCTCAAATCAAAGGTAAAATCGCCGGCTGGCGATAAATTAATGTCCGTTTCCTTACTGTCCAAATCGAGTACTAATTTTGGCGTTCCTGTGGGATTACATATGCCTTGTCCATTTGGGATTTCCTCATCACTGGCGAAAACGTCCGAGATGTTCTCATCCTGTTGTGGGGTTAAATCTTTAACTGGCTTAAAAGACACTTGTTCGTTAGTTTTACCAGTCACTTGTTCGTTAGTTTTACCAAACTGAATGGCCTCTGAGAGCTTCCCCACTAGCTCAAGAAGCCTGCTGACGTCACTTTGAAGTGACGTAACTTCCTCACGGAGTTCCGAGTATTCCGTCCTGCTCAATGAAGCAGATGGTGAACCGGTAACTGCCATTCTCACGACTGAGAACAATAAAGTATATTTTTAAGTCCTGTTTCAAGGAATATTTCTAAACAGGGTAAACATTTTATACAAAGAAGTGTTGGGAATGACTGTTTAAATGACTTTTTAAACGAAGAAGTTGATTATTTTTCAGAGGGTGTTCTTAATAACTCAAATAAGGGAAGAAACGAACACTCTTCTGAGCCCATTAAAGAAAAGATATGTCTTTTGGGCAAGAAATTAATTTTATTAAAATGTGCAAGAATTGACAATGCATATTTAGGAAAATGTCTTAATTTAGGCATAGTTCCCAAAGGCATTAGATTCTTTAAATTACCTTTGGGTTTAAAATATGATGAGGAAGTTATTTGTGATTTTAATGAAATGTTTGATGAATTTGGTTTTTATTTCATTAAGAAATTAATTAAGTACAATGATGGAAAAATTTCAGTGTTGTTAAATGAAGTGGAAATTTTAAATGAAGAGATTGTGCACAATGCAAAATTGGATGAGTGGCTAGATTTGTATCATAAACAATTTACATATGCCGAGAATAAAGCAAAAAGTGTGTACAATAGGAAACTTAAGAAAACTGATAGGGACTTGTGTTCATACAAAGAACACAATGTTTATATATGGCCACGTTCCACTGAAGGTAGAGATGTTAAAAAAGGATATGTGGCTTCAGAAAGAAAATATTCCTATAGAGTTGATAGGACAATGGAACATTTAAATTTTCAGGGGGGGAGATACCACCCTGCACCCAAACAATATCAGAGAAAGTATTGAACACCAAAGATGGTATAAACATGGAGGTTTTGAGGTGCAATGACCTTCCGATTACTTCCCCAATGGACAATAAGGATAGCAATCTAGAGGTAAGAGGGGTGGAATTGCATAATTTCGACCAACCATCTAAGAATGAGGATGTTACAAACAATAAAGGCCCTCTAATTTCAACCTTTGCAGGTTTTAAAGTCTACAATTTTACCATTTTTATATTTCTAAAGAATTTTTTAATTTATTCAGCAAGGGAATGAAATACATTCCGACAGTAAAATTTAATTTTGTTGATGTTGTCAAAGAGATAAAGTTATACTGTCGAAGACTAAATTTAGCCCTACAATTAAAAACAAAGATGATTCTGATGTAGGAAGAAATCAAAAGGAAAATAGACTTTGTAAAAAGAGTGCATACATCCCCAATCCCCACCCCCAAGTGGGGATTTTTGAAAAAATGGTTTGTAGGGACATCTACAGACTACACAAGAATATATGTAATAGAGAGAATTTAAATGTCCCTTTCGAAGACAATTTAACCCAGGGGGAAAGAGAATGTCTGCAGAATGTGATAAACAACAAAAATATAAGATTAATGAAACCAGACAAGGGAGGGGGTATCATTATTTTTGATACAGAAGATTATATCAAAGCAATACATGATATTCTGTTTACTTCAGGAAATTATGAAGAAGTGTCCCTAAATCTGATCAATATAGGTCATCATAGGATTGATTTAATAATAGAAGAATATTTGTTGGACAACCGTGTTACCAATGAAATTTATAACTTCTTGAGAACTGAATTTCCAACAGTTGCTTGTATTTTTGGAATTCCAAAAATTCATAAATCTATTGAGACCCCACCCTTTAGACCCATCATTTCTGGTTCTCATTCTAAAACCTATAACATGGGTGTTGCAATTGATCAGTGGACCAAACATATCTACAACACGGTTCCTCATCTGGTTAAAGATTCTTGGGAATTTTTGAGTAGATTTACGTCTGATGTATGGTCCAAGGATATGGTTTTCCTCACAATAGATGTTAAAGATTTATTTTCTTGCATTCCTTGTTCAATAGGTTTGGAGTTTTTTGAAAACAGCTTGAAAAAACATTCTGGGCTGAGTTGGGATAGAATCAGCTTAATCTTGGATATGATGGGCCTAATACTTGACCACAACTACATCCAATTTGAAGGAGAGTATTTCAGGCAGACCAGAGGAGTGGCCATGGGGGCCTCATGTGCCCCCATTTTTGCAAACCTGGTCATGCTTGAATGGGAAAATCAATTTTTGTTTTCGAGTGAATTTTTTAAAAATATTTCCCTTTATTCTAGGTATTTGGATGATTTATTTATTATTTGGAAGGGCCCTATTGAAGATATCAAGAGATTTATTGATTATATCAATTCAAGCACTAATTTTTTAAAATTTACATATAAGATGGACAAATTAGGCATTGCCTATTTAGATACTTTTATAAGTACAACCCCTGAAGGATTTGCTTCAAAAATATACAGAAAATCCACCTTTTCAAACGATTATATAGAATTTGGTAGTTGCCACCCTCAACACATTTTTAGAAATGTGCTTAAGGGACAATATATCCGGGCAGCGAGGATGTCATCTTCCAAAGAGAATATGGAAAAAGAAGTAGAAATCATTTCACAGATGTTTTTGGACAGAAAATATCCGAAAAGAATGGTGAAAAATGTGGCTAAATTTGTTAAAAATAACTGGGGAATGAGATATAAGCCCCTGTTGGGACAACCATTAGAAGAAAACAAAAAGAAAAATTCTTATACTAACAGAATAGTGTGTATTATTATATTTAGTCCATATACCAACCTTGTGAAGGAAATAGTGAAAAGGCATTAGGAATTGTTGAACACATCTGACAACATTTTAGCCAGTATAGGGAACAATCCCATTTGTATTTATAAAACTGCTTTGAACTTGAAAAAAATTCTGGAGGTTAGCTCTTACATTAGGGCAAAGAAGACAAGAAGATCAACAAAAAAGTGTGGATCTTGTAAGCAGTGTACGAATATTAATGAAGAGGGTATGGTCAGACTGGACAATGTGATGAGAACTAAGTGTTGGAGTATTACAGGGAATTGTAATAGTCAGAGGGTAGTGTATCTTGCTTCTTGTTCTATCTGTCCTGCCTATTATATAGGCAAGACAGAGAGAAAATTCAAAACAAGAATTTACGAACATCTTTACAAGATAAAGAAAAAAGACACAAAAAATGCCCTAAGTAGACACGTTCTTGATAAGGGTGATGACCACACTTTTATATTTCTTTACAATACAGTTTTTAATTTTTTATATATAAAATTTTATAATTTGATTTACTTCAGATAATTATGAAATATTTTATTCTTATTTTTATTCCTATATGTATTTTTTTGCACATATATGAACAAGTATTTTTTAGACAGTCTTTTGTATAGGGTATGTTTTTGGAATTAGAATTCGAAATGTATCTTTAAGGAATTTTATGTTTTTGGCGCCAAATCTACTTTAAAAGGGTAGTCAAAAGTGTATATCCTGGTTCTGATGAAATCTGAGATACTCAGATGAAAGCGCTTAACCATTGCACTCGTGTACAGCTGGATTTTATTTTGTGGAAATAAACTTCATGTGTTTTTACTTGTGAGCACACTTTTGGTGAAACAACGTCTTACTCGAGCTGTGTGGCTGGTTCCTGTTGTTTCTTATTCTACTATGTTGCTAAAATGCTTAGACGATGACATCATTTTCAAGGTCACTGAAGGGGGGTTTGCAGGGATTGGAATGCTTGGGTGCCATAGTCCTAGGTAACATAAAACACAAAAGAAGGATACTACACATAACTATTCCATAAATAAATGTCCTGCTTAGATATAGCACAGATTATTAGTTTTTTTCAATATTACCCACTGGAGAAAAAAAACTTTAAGTTATTCAAATCTAAAAAAGGGTTATGCAGTTGTAACATATTGCAGTCACACACAAACAAAGGTTTGATCCAAAACAAGAAGTAACAATAGCAAAGCAAATGTCTGTAAAAATATTTTGGTTGTGGCAACACAGAGATGGAACTTGGCACCCCCACCCCCAAAACAACAGGCAAATGAAATTTCTGTACCACAGAAAGGAATCAAATATCAGGGAATTGTTGTAAGTGTTATCAAATAAACTGTCCCAAAAACATGTGTACACATTTACCACATAACATTAATTTTTATGCAATTGCCAGTCACCTCTACCTGAGTCCAGCACTTCTCTAGAAATGTCTATGGGCCATCTTAGAAGGCTAACACCCCTGTGTCATTGACAATATAGGACATTTACATTTCACTGAAATAGCATAGAAGAGTATAAAGAGAAACAGTTGCAACATTAGCATGTGTGATAAAAGTTAAATAAGGCTTTGCATCTGACAAAGTAAAATGCCCTGACAAAATGCGTATGCCATCAGTAAACTTGCTTCTTCTAAGAAGTGCATACAGATAAAAACTGCATTTGCTTATATATATATATATATATATATATATATATATATATATATATATATATATATTACATACATATATATATATATATATATATATATATATATATATATATATATATATATACACATATATGTATATATATATATATATATATATATATATATATATATATATATATATATATATACATAACTATTTTTCTTAGTTATATGTGAACATATCCAGTATGAAACTGGAAAATGCAATCATAAAGTCCAATTTGGAACAAAGCCAATTTTCAGTGGAGGCCTGGGGAGAAACACTCTGGATGCATACCTTTTGTAATGTGGGAGGAAACCCAAACAAAAGCAGGGAGGACATGCAGACTCCACACAGAAGGCACACAAGCCGAGAATCAAACTGGAGAACCTCTTGCAGTGAGGTGGCAATGCTGCCACTGCACCACTGTGCTTTCCAAGTTATACCAATCACCTTCTGCATTATCCACATAAACAGTTCTCCTCAGCTTCAAGTTCTATAGCTACATGGTTAACTGTTTGTAGTGAGATTCAGGCCTGTGAGCACAGTGAAGATGCAAATGATGTGTGAACTCATTAGAATTACTGAAGCCCAAATTCTTGGCTTCATGTAACTGATGTAAACATAGTGCAGGCATTCCCTTAATGTTTGTTACTAATGCATTGCAACTATAAATGACTAATGGTAAGGAGAAGGAACAACAGTAATTCAGACTCCCATGGGTGTGTCAGCTAGGGACTTACAAAGTGTAGAAGTAATTGTATCAAGGTTTTAAATGTAAGTAAGCAGCACACCTTTCACAATTTATGTTCAGTAACACCCAACCTCCCCTGCATTTGTTGAAAACTGTATATTATTGCCATTTAATATTCTCACACAGTTGCTGGAGAATGATACAAAATGCCTTACAGCCTGCATGTCTCAGATTACTGCTGAGATTAGAGAAGAATGAGCAGACTGCAGAGATAAGATAGAGCTGTATTTTTGCAAACAATAGTGCTATGGGCACTTCTGGCCCAGCTGGACTATCCCGGTAAACAAATGCAAATAAATAAATAAATGGTTGTGTGATCAATCTTTGCACTACTTCTGAAATTAATATATGTGCAAACAACTCAGAAGTGTATTAGTGTCATATATCTTGTTAATTTTGTGGATGATTTTGGACTTGCCTGTATGCACAATGATTTTTTTCTCTTTTGCAAAGCTGTTTCTGTGACAAAGCGGGATAAGGCAGCCTTACTGTGTTTTGAAGGTTCATTGGTGTGAGAGTTCAAATCCAAACTTGTAGAAACAAATCTTCCATGTGCATTAGCATATATGCTTGTAGTGTTGTTTTTTTTTAAGGTCAGTATTTGCATGGTACATGGTTTAGCACAAACACAGGAAACAAGTAAAAGTCATGGAATGTACTTCTTTGATAACTGATACATCAATTACTCCTGTGAATCATCTGTGTTTATAGTAAATCTGCCAAACATGTTGATCCACACAGCATGTACTATCTGTAGATCATGGTTCAAGTCCACGTTTGTCTTTTAAGGATGAAGCATAATAAACACTGCTCACAAGGATGTCCCGACCACACTTACCCCAAGACATCCCTACCTTGTCCTCTACCTTGTATCTCTAAAGAGCAGATCATGAATGCCCTAAGGTCAAAAACACAGCGTACATGGGGCATGATAACATCCCAGATTGTATCCTACATGGGCTCAAACAAAAATTAGCAACACCATTGGCTACTCTTTTTAATCATAGTTTAAGCAATGGATTCATCACAGCTGAATGGAAAAAGGCCACCGTTATCCCCTTGCACTAAGGTGGTGCTTACACTGACTCCAAAAACTATAGACCTATTAGCCTGACTAGCCTTATCTGCAAGGTCATTGATAGAATCATCATGGACCTTATCAACAAAGATATAGGTAATCTCCAACACTTGACCCTACTCAATTTGGATTTGTCAAAGGGAGATCATGCCTGTTAAACCTGGTGGACTTCTTTGACACAGTCATCAAGGCCCTTGATGAGGGGAAATCTGTGGATACAGCCTACCTAGACTTAGCTAAGGCTTTTGACACTATTCCCCACTTAGGCATCATTGATAAACTCAACCAAGGTATCAAACCATATATCATTAGATGGGTCACTAACTGGATCATTGACAGAACCCATATAGTCAAACTAGGGGAATCCACCCCCAACAGCAGGCCTATACCCAATGATGTTCCACAGGGATCAGTTCTGGGACCTCTACTGTTTGGAATCTATTTCTCCAAAGTGTAAGCAAAAACTAAAGGTCTGTGGCTAACAAAGTTTGCTGATGACTGCAAACTAGGAGCAGTAATAGAATCTAAAATGATGTCAACATCCTACAACAGAGTTTTACACAAACAACTGATTGGTGCCAAAGTCATGGCCTTAAACTCAATGCAAAAAATTGCATTATCATCTCTTTTGGTAAGAATGGTGTTCCTGCTAACTACCACATCAATAACAACACCCTAAGTATGGAATCAGTCGTGAGAGACCTAGACAAACAGGTTGACAACAACCTTACCTTTGATCACCACATCTCTACAGTGGTATGAAGGGCATTCTATATTGCTCATCTTATAAGTAAGGGCATTGCCTCCAGAACAGAAGAAGTCATAACCTCCCTGTACTCTTCCCTCATCACACCAATAATTGAGTACAATTTCCCTTTTGGTATGTACCTTTCCAAGCACTTGCAGCAATTGGAGAGACCACAAAGGTTCCTCACAAGAAAAAATCAAGGTCTTCAGCATCTGTCCTATGAGGACTGTCTGAAATCACTGTCACTTTATTCTGTTTCATACAGACTACTCAGCGGCAATCTCTTCCTTGTGCATAAGGCAATCTTTGACCCTGCTTTATTGGAAATGCTGCATATCCATAAGTGAAATGGTACACAGGTTACTTGCTGTAATGGCCTTAAACTGGTATGTGACATTAATAGAACCTGCTGGAGGGACAGATTTGTCTCTCTGAGGTTGCCACACCTTTGGAACAGACTCCCACTTTATGTCAAGCAGAGCACCTCATTGGCCCTCTTCAAATGCAATCTGTATGATTGGATGGGTAATCATAAATTCACCCCAGGGGTTCTACCTATGTCCCTTTTGCACTGGGGTGATAGGCGCTGACAGTGGAAATAAGGGTAAAACTTGGTTAGGCTTGTAAGGGCCCTAGGGTCATTAGCCTAGTAACCTCTGATCCTATAAAAAGTTTAGCTTTCTTTGGCTCATTTGCACAATGCTTTCCCTCATGCAAACCCAGACTAATGACCCATGCAAGAAGCAGACAGAACATCTGCAGGCAGGATTTAGACATTCTTAAATTCAAAAAGGATACATTGTTGCTTCTTTTGCTTTTCTTCATGCAACACCAGTTAGCAACATTGCGTGGTGGTTAGCAATCTTACCCACCACCTGCATGTCTAGAACACCTGCAGATAGGAAGCAGACAGTAAATAATTTCAAAATGGATACCAAGAGACAGTGAATCGGTCTTCAATGGTGCAGTTACCTCTGTGCAATGCTGCTTAAACATGCTACACTAAGGTAACACAGTGAATATAGAATTAAGAATTACTTCATTGCATTATAAATACTTATTTAAAACTATTACATACACCTGGATTTGAACCCTATATCATCTGATCTCCAAAAGAAATGTGTCAATGCATTTACATCTGCTGCCACAGAGTCAGCTAAGCAGCACATTTGTTTCATACACTCAGTACTCAGAACTCAGAACTCTCATAAGTTTAGCAATGAGGCCCACTTTTGCTCACTGTTTAGCTGTGCACAAACAGGGAAAGCAGTAGAAATGTGTATCTTGCATGCTCAAACACTTTGCCATCAATCTCACAAACCCGTTGCTCAGTGTTGCACTATGGAAAGTGCACAGTAGGATGTATTACTTATGTTTATTGCCCATTTAGTCTTCAGCCCATGAAATTATATGTAAAACACAAAGAAAAGGCACATTTTCAAGGAAAGAACACGTATTTACACTGCAGCTATCTGTTACCTCCACCCATGCACTTCAAACTTGGTAACTCAGTACTTGTTCACAAATATATCAACTACACTACAGAAATAAATAACAAATGGTTTCTTATATACCATACACATCTTTATAATGACAATATACATTCATATTTTCCAATATTTGTAGTAGTGTGGACAGCCATTTGCAAATAGTTTGCAAAGCTGCCTTTTTAAGGTATAACTTAACATTTGAAACACAACAGCAAATGCTGCACTTTGCACAATCATCAATGTGGTAACTTGCAGATCTTTAATATCTTGACAGCTTTACATGGCTAGCTATCCATTTTATTCAATTAAAACAAAGAAACAGTCCAACCAACAAGTCTAACTTCATAAAACCATAACTTTAATGGAAAAACAGATAAATGAACAAAAAAAAATGGATAGGCAATTTCACACAAAGTGCTTCATCACATCCTGAGTATACAATAGCATACAGGTATTTAAAACAACAAATAACTAATCAAAGCACAAAAAGGTAATGATGTAATGGAGGAGCCTTCAAGACCAGTTTTTAAGATATATTGGCATTCAGCCCTGGAGATCTGTGTGCTTGCAAATTAGCTATCCATCTCATCTCAGTTAATTCTGTTCTGTTGATGATATCACAACCTCTAATGTCACGCTTAATTCTTTCTAAAACTGTAAAAACTAAAGAATGCCCTACATTAAGATAATATGCTTATACAAAGCATTCAAAAAGTTCTTCCTTCTAATATCACCTAGATGTTGAAGTAGACAGTCCTTCTTCAGTTGTCTATTAGTCTTACCTACATAGAATGCTTGACAGCTATCATAGACAGCCAAACACACAAGATTAGTGGATTTACAATCTGCATAAAAACTAAAGGTAAAACATATAGAAGTTTCAGGATGTGTAAAAACATTATTGCATGACATAAAATCACAAGCATTACAAGACCTACATGGGAAAGTGCCCAATCTATCAGACACATGTCCTTTCTTAAAAGGTCTATAACAAAGTTGTCTCTTAAGGGATAGATTATTTCTAAAAATAAACCTTGGTCTGTCCCCTACTACTTTTCTGACCTTATCATCCAATAAAAGAATGGGCCAGTTCCTCTTAACAATGCCACAGATGGCATGACCATTAGTGCTATAAGTCAAAGAAAAACTGCAACTGGGTTGTGGGGTAAAATGTCATTCCCGCTCTGCAAGTAGCACTTACCTGTGTTGTTTCTTAGACCCTGTGCCTCAGATGACATCCACCTCACATCACAGCGTTTATACCCCCTCCTAGTAAAATCTTGCATTATACCATCAGAGTCCTTTAAATAATAATTTTCCTGAGTATGAAGTCTAGAAACATGAAGGAAATGTCCTTTCTTAACATTATTAAAAATGCGTGAAGGATGCATACTATTCCTATGTAGGTGGCCATTCTTCCTACAAGCTTTTCTAAACATTAGAGAATCAATACAGCCATTTTCATCAATAACCAAAGTAGTATCTAAAAAATCTATACTCCTAGAGGAATATTGCATAGTACTCTTCTCTAAATAATTAACAAAATCACATAAAGAGTCCAATGTCCCATCCCATAAGATAAAGACATCATCAACAAAACATTTATAGTAAATTCAATGACATTTAAAAGCATGATCAGAAAAAACAGCACCAGTTTCCCAGTGATTTATAGCAGTTGTTCAGGCCTCCCAGCATCTTTTATCCAACATCCACTGATGATGTCATCCACTATAAATTGTCCTGCAGCCTTGTCAGACTTGGGCTGTGGCACTTGCATTAAGTACTGATGTCTGTAATCTGTGTACTTATTTAGTGGTTCTAATCTCATTGAAGTCAACTGATATTTGTCTTTCTAGGCAGAATAACATAACTGTATATCCTGCAGTCATCACTATAGTCCTGTAGAGTACCAATATTTTGACAGTTGGACATGCTTACACATACATTTCATTCAGGTTTCCCAACATCGTCTATCCAATATCCAATGATGATGTCATGCACTATAAATTTTCCTGCAGCTTAATAAAGCTCAGACTTGTGCTGTGGCACTTGCATTAAGTACTGACTTCTCTAATCTATGTACTTAGGTGGGAATTCTAACCTCACTGAATTCATCTGGTGTTTGCATGTCTTTCTAGTCAGAAAAACATAGTTGTGTATCCAGCAGTCATCACTACAATCCCATGGAGTACCAATATTTTGACAGCTGGACATACCCACATATAGATTTCATTCGGGCCTCCCAACATCTTCTATCCAACATCCAATGATGATGCCATCCACTATAGATTGTCCAGCAGTCTTGTAAAAGTCAGACTTGTGCAGTGATAAGCTTGCATTACGTACTGAGTTCTCCACTCTGTGTACTAAATAGGTTAGAATTCTGTTCTCACTGCAGTCAATTGTGTGTTTGTGCACTTGCTTGACATTAGAGAGACAATTTTACACCAGCATGTGAAATACTGCTGTTACCATCTTCCTCTCACCAGACTCTCCTGATGTCATCAACTATAAAGGATTGTGCGACACTATAAAAGCTAGAATTGTACTCTGGCTCTTGTGTTAACTGGGTTGGAGCTTAGGGAAGGTGTTGTCAATATTGTAATTAGTGGGGAATTTCACTTTAACAAAGGCCATAATAATGGCACTTTTTTGCATTTAGTTGTAGACCATGGCTTTGGGACCAATCATTTGTATGTTAGCCCCTCCTGTAATATATCAACATCATTGGTGAACTCAGTGGGATCCTACCTGTGTCCCTGCTGGACAGGGAAAACAGGTGCTGTCTTTGTGGGAACATGGGTGAAATTCTTGGTTAGGCTTATAAGGGCCTCCAGGCCAATAGCCTAGTATCGTACTATGAAACTATGAATGATTGCACCCAATTTGCAAGCATCAGCAAGCCTGGCAAGTCAAAGGCCATCTACTGTAGCCTGGATGTCCAAAAAATAGATTCTGAACAGTAAAGGTCCCAGCACAAATCCTTGTGGTACTCCATTGGTGGGCTCTACTGGTAATGATTGAGTCACCAGCTTTGACACTATGTGTTCTGTTGGTGAGTCGGTTGTCTATCCATTTAGTGAAATAAGGGTTAATACCCAGTTGGGAGAGTTTTGCAATGATACCTGAGTGGGGCATCGTGTCAAAAGCCTTGGCCAGGTCAAGATAGGTGGTATGAACTGCCTTCATCCAGGTCTTTGGGGACTTTTTAAAAGAAGTCTACTAGGTTTAATAAGCATGAGCTACCCTTATCAAAGCCAAATTTGTTTGGGTTTAGAGTTTGAAGGTTACCTATGTCCTTGTTGATAATGTCCATGATGATTCTTTTCATGGCCTTGCAGATGAGACAAGTTAGACTTATGACTCTATAGTTTCAATGGTCAGTTGATGATCCCGCCTTTGTGCAAGGGAATTACTGTTGCTTTTTTCCACTCTGCTGGAACAAAGGCAGTTTTCAGGCTATGGTTAAAGATGATGGTAAAGGATCTGCTAGGTCCTGTTTTAGATTTCTTAGTAAGCAATGTGGGATGTTATATGGTACCATTGAGACCATGTTTTTAACCTTGGAGAGTGCAGATATGTCCTGATCTCTAGGGATATTTGGTAAAAGACTGTTGTCAGATATGCTTTGAGGTATAGTCAAATCTGTCAGCTAGCTGGTTGTCAGTTTCCACCAATGCAGCTTCATGTTTAAGCTCCTAGCATTAAGCAGCAGAATCTTGCATTTTCCTCAAGTGGATTTTTTATGTCAGAATTGTTGTTGTTTTGGCATTGCCTAAACAGGCACTATGGGGGAGACAAGCAACTTTGCCAGTTTTCTGACAGCCTAGAGGACACAGGTGCAGACCATCACTGGCAAAACAATGTGGCCTATCAAGCATCTCATTACAGGCTGAGAGATACTGGATCCCCCTGGATTGTCATCAGAAGCTAAGCCAATTGTTGATGTTGATCATTTCTTGTTTACATTGTGACATCATCCTAGGTGATGGTACATTTTACATATAGATTCACTGTATAGTCCATACTGTATCATGTTGATATGTGATTAGTGTTCATGCTACAACTGTCTTCATTGACATGCCCTCATCTGCTGTACATTACCATGTTTCACTCATCCTCTTTCCCTAAGTTCATTCCTAAAAGTCATATGTGTGTCCATATTCAACACACACACACTTCTGCCAACTGTTTATTTATAATGCAGTCTATGTACCTTACTGATCATTTACACAACCTTTTCTTCAGTATGCATGAAACAGATTTCCACAATACTCTGCACTGTATACACTGCCATGTAATTTGTTAGAAATATATACATTGCTGTATTAATAATCCTGGTAATCACTGTGGCATTTTGCACAAACATGCTGACCAAGTTTGCCTGTAGGTAAACAGGTTTACATGTCTGCTACTGTCTTTGTTGCTTTGCATGGTTTCCTGGCTGGCAAAACTGTTGCTAGCACAAAACTGTGTTTCTTTAGATTCAAAAGCAGTGAGCATGAATATGTAATTAGTGCTGTTGCCCACCACGCAAACACATAAACTTTGTGTAGACTTTGCAATAAACCTACACAGAGGTTATTGAATCCCCAGGGTAATTTAAATAAAAGGTCTTTCAAAAATGGTCTTTCAAGTCATTGAATTCAGTTATTTGGAATTAAAGAAAATTGTCATTCAGTCAAGGGTCGTGTGTGTGTGTGTGTGTGTGTGTGTGTGTGTGTGTGTGTGTGTGTGTGCGCGCGCATGCATGTGTTTGCATGTGTGTGTGTGTGTGTGTGAGTGTGTGTGTGTGTGTGTGTGCGCGCGCGTGTGTGTGTGCGTGCGTGTGTACATATGCATGTGTGTGCACATTTTGTTTCCTGGCATCAGAAAAATTGAAAATTATGCAAGGAAGAACAATGTATCATTTCATCTCTGAATAACTAAACAGTGCCATCTTGAAAATATTACTTTGAGAAACCAACTTGTCCTCCTTAAATCCTCACATAAAACAAACAAAAAAAATAAATAAATACTATAGCACACAAATGCGGGCCCCTTGCAAAGTACTTATAGGGAAGAAATTAATTAAACACCATCACTCTGCAAAGCAATTCCTAGAAGTTAGGTCTGGCAGTTGATACAGAGGTTTATAGCTATGATCTGTAGCTCCTGTGGTAGAGTGTTTGACTCCCACAGCTTTTATTTGCCTATTGTGTGACCTTCCGCAAGGCACTTAACCAGAAAGTTCTGTGTGTAACTGGGAGTTTGGACTAGGCTCTTCAATAGCCCACTAGACTACAAGCCTAGTGACTACTTATAAAGCAGGGACAGATTTATTAACAGTTACATGATAGCATGGTATCAAGTATCCATTAAGTAGCCCTACACAATATCTAGAGCTGCCAAGCAAAGAGAAAAGGCAAAATATGCTAATGAAAGCATAAAGCTGAAGTACATGCTAATAATCCAATATAACATGGCTGGACTATTCAGGAAGCTCTAAAGCAATCATGTACACTCTGTGTAGGCTTTTACCTTGTACACCAAAACTCTTTGGAATGCAGCATAATTACACATAAGAAAAAAAAGCATGTTAGGGGCTGCTGCTGCTATCATTATGCTGTATGTGCAATAGGCTTTAAAAAAGGGTGCTGCTGCTGCCAGACCTCAGGCAAGAAGAAGAAGGGCATTTAGACCTCATTTGACTCATCATGGATTGAATAAAACAAAAATTGTTGAGAGATACAGTGTGGACGGAGAAACACTGGAGCAAATATGCAACCTCTATTGCCCCCATCTCAGGTTGCAGGAAAATCATGGAGATACCTTCCCAGTGGAAACAAAGGTATGTTTAGCATTATATATACTAACTTCTGGTATGTTATAGAGACCCACAGGAGATATATTAGGATGTCACAGGCATCAGCCTCAAGAATATTACATCAGCATTTAAATTGAGGTCCCGGGAGCCAAACAGTCTCTCCAGTATGATACAATGGCATTAGCAGCACAATTACCTTTATATAGTGCAGAGTCAGCCCTGTGAGCACCAAGTGGCAGACCTCCTGTGGCACTTGTGACTAATACAGTGCTCTGTAGAGTGTGTGACTACATTGATAGCAGGTTTGATGCTCAGCATGGGAAGTTTGTGTGTACTACATCAGCTTCCCCTGACAAGAATGAATTAAAATAGGCACACAGCTCTCTCATCCCACTTTTTACTAAAACATCTTCTCTGAAGCACACTGATGACATCATCCTGATAAAAGTGAACCGTCTTTCTCTAAGTGCCAGATGTCTCCATTGGTGCTTGCAATTCATACAGTGCTTTCTACATTGTGTAGCTAGATAAGTAGGATGTTGATTGCTCAATATGTGGAAGTTGTGTTTGTGTGCACTCACACATGTGTGTGTGTGTGTGTGTGTGTGTGTGTGTGTGTGTGTAGGGGGGGGGTATTCACAGTTAGGTGAGCCTAGGCTCATTCATCTTTTAGTCTGAATAAACATTTCAAACTGCTATATGACTCCATCATACTCTAATCTCACCTTTTACAACCACTTCTTTGCAGCACAAGGGTGTATTTAGTCATACTTTTTGTATGCTGCTGAGTACAATTTTCTATCTATTACTTAAATAAACCATGGGCTAGATTCAGTAAAGCCTACACTAAGTGTACACTATGCATACTATGCGCATGTAATATGTATTCAATAAAATTCTTATCACATTTTTTGTGCTTTCTAGTCACTCAGAAAGATTACATTAAGTGTACATGTAGTCTACACTTTGTAGTAACCTGATGAATCCCTGTCAATATTTAAAGTTGCAAGAATATCAGTAGGAAAACTAAATTTAGATGAAGAAGGTGTGTGTTATGTCTGTGTTGTCTGTTCACTCAGACATGACTTTTTAAGGCCATGCTATGTCCATAACTGTCTAAAATAATGTTTCCAATAGGAGTCTCATAGAGACTGCAGATTAATTTAGGATTAGCTTTCACACATTTGCAGTGCTAACCCCAGATGGGTATAAAAATCATTTTACCAGACACACCTCCTTGGCAACACACTGCTGATGTCACACCTTCATTGATGTTGTATGCCTCACTTGTAAACATTATTATGCTGTGATGCTGACCGTTGATAATGTGCTGTGTAAGCGGCCCTAGGTCAACTGGTGCCCTAGGCAAAAGGGCTCCACAGTGCCCCCCACAACACCACCCAGTGCCCCCATCCTGGTCTACCTATACCAAATAAACACTGAAAAAGCACCCCTGCTAGAGCGACACCCTAGGTGGCCGCCATGTTAGCCTATGCCTAAGTCCGGCTATGTTAGATGGTGTAAGTGGATATTTAGGTGGTTTGAGTCCATCACTGCTTAAGCAGTGTGAATTTGGTTACTGTCATTTACTGTTGGCCACCACACAACCAGCTTTATGTACACTTCTTCTTATGAGATGGATTTACAGTGGCACACTGTTACACTAGCAGATTTTAACAACTCAGGGGAAATTACTTTTGGGCTAAACAATGATTACATAATACTACCTTAACTGTCTATCTCACAGTTGGAGTACACATTATCCTGTGTTGCGTGACTTTGATAACGTGCTTCATACATTAAATAACTACATATGTAGGATATACACACACACACACACACACACATATATATATATATATATATATATATATATATATTACCAGTCGACCGAATTTCAAAATATCGAGACGATAATGTCGAAGGAGCTGTTCAATGAAAGTGTAAAATATCGAGTTTCAAAATACTGAAAAATAATGTAATGATGATTTATCAACCCTGTATAAGTGAAAGCTTACAAACTCGAATGCTTAGAACAGTGATTTTTTTTCCAAGGGAAAAAAATTGCTGTTCCAAAAAAAACAAACAAACACATAAAAACATAACATAAAGTGGGGGGCTTCACCCCCCCCCCCTGCTTAAATATACCAACTCTGAGATTGCACTACAGTGATGAAAAAGGCAAAGTAATGGACGCGGCCAAGCGATTTCTTTCCCAGGGAAAGAATTTGTTTATATGCCACTTCGTCATTTTGCCTTTTTTTCTTTTCAAGTTTGCCCAATATGCATTCAAAATAATGCATCTTCGGTCATCTGATATGAACCCTGCTGTGTACATGTATAGATATTGATTCCTGTTACAAAAAGCTATGACAATTTCTAGTATAGCAATGCTTTTATTCAGAGTAATGATGATGTGATTACATTTTTCTTTTTCTTACATAACATATGTAGGAAGCATTATCCTCTGACATGAGTGACTGAGATGACATTCTACATGTTGTTGACTTAGTACAACTATTACAGGCACCCATATCTCTTGCAGAGATGCAACTGACATATCTCACAATTGTAGTGACACTTCTACTGTGGTGAATTCATTCTGTACATTGTCATGTATTTTGTGTTCTCAAATTCTCAGGTGTTCCAATGTCCGCATTCAGTGACTGCTAGCATTATGTGGTCTTATACTGTAATGCATGAATGATATCTACCAGAGTTATAATGTCTACATTTACAGTGGGAGAGGCCTCCACCATCCCTTTTATCTCATAGACGTTGTTTACAACACATACATCTAATGAAATAAGTTAGCATAGGTGGAATGTCACAGTTTTCTGATGTATATGACATTACGGCTACTGTTCTTGTGTATATATGCTGAGATAGAGAATATGGCAGTGGTGTCAGCTTGCATACATAAAATCTGTGTGTGTGTGTGTGTGTGTGTGTGTGTGTGTGTGTGTATATATATATATATATATATATATATATATATATGTGTATATATATATATATATATATATATATATATATATATATATATATATCATATTCAATAACTGCCATCTATGCAGTCATCCCATAATGTATCTTCTGCCCTTGCTAACTGTTATCGCAACTCTGCATTTAATTAGCATGTATATAACATTTTCATGCCTCTTTGTTACACTGCACTTTTATATCCCTATCACATCCTTTGTTAGCATGTTCACTTTTACTTATATGCATTAACTGTAGTATTGTCATTGACATAAATTGTCATTACATCAATATTGCAAGATTTAAGTCAGAAATACTTCTGAGACACTTCAGCACATTTGCCTGTGGTATACGAGTACACTTTGCACATTTGCCCTTCCACACTACTTAATAATGCGGTATATAACAGTTATTATTTGTGTACAATTCCTCCATTTTATTTCCCCTCCTTCAGTATTCTTTTGCTGTACCTGCCCTTAACATTTGTGGGCTACATCATATGCTTGTATGATCTGAGCTTTGCCTATATGCAAGCCATTTTGTTTACATTCTGTGCTCATGCTTGCAAGAGCCTTTCCACGGATGCAAATACTATTCATAGATTCATAGTTTTATAGATCCAGAGATTCGCAGGGTATTACTAGGATAATGACCCAGGGAGCCTTTTAAAGCCAAGCCAAGTTTTCCTGAAGAATAATAATGCCCTGCATCCAAATAGAACTTTAAGGACCAGGTATTTATAAGCTACCTCTGTCCATAAGGGACGTGTGTGCCAGGCCCAGTGTAAATTTCCTATTCCCCTTCCACTAGTCTAGGTTGCACTTAAACTGAATAATAGGTGAACTTAGCTACGCATGGATGGGATGCCTGTTCCATAGGAGGGGCAGTCTCTGGGACACATATCTGTCTTTCCAGCATGGTCTGTTTCAGTCACAGACAAAATTCAGTTTCCTAGACCTTGTATTTCTGCTACTCTTTGACTTTCGAATATGTAGAAGATTCATAAGTGCGGAGTTTGTGGATGCCTTGTAAGCCAGGCATAGATCACCTCTCACCAATCTATAGGAGACTGAGTAGAGAGAAAGGGCTTTGAGATGCTCTGAATAACACAAGTTTGTTAAACCTTGTATTCTTTTTCAAGGAACGTCTGAGGTTACTCGAGTTGCTGCATGCCTGGTCAGGTACATATCAAATGAAGCATTGGACTCTATGATGGGTCTGATAAGGATGAAGTACAGTAGAATAATGACCTATTGGACCTAAATGCCAAGGTCTTACTTATAAGTTACACACCATAAAAGGATTTCCTCACCACTGTGGCCACATGGTGATCAAAGTTAAGGCTACTGTCTACATGCATACCCAGACCCCTGAGCACTGGCTTGATTGTTAGAGGTGTATTATCAACATGGTAATTAGCTGGGATGGTTGACTTCCCAAAGAGTACAATTATGCATTTCTTAGCATTGAGTTTAAGATCATGACTTTGGCACCATTTGTTAGTCAGAGATAGACCTTCTTGAAGAATGTTAGTGTCTGCATGGAAGTCAATGATAACCCCCAGCTTGCAATCATCTGCAAACTTAGTCAGCTATAAATCTTCAGCATCTGCTTCCATTTCAGAGAAATAGATGTGAAAAAGGAGTGGGCCCAGTATTGAGCCCCTAAGGGGCTACTCTAGTGACTGGCCTCTTGGTGGAGATGGCCTCACCTATTTTTACCTCTTAAGTCTTATTAGTCACCCACTTGGCTATCCAGTTGGTGATAAAAGGGCTTATACCTAAATTAGTGAGCTTGTCTATAATGTCTGAGTGGGGTATTGTATCAAAAGCCTTGGCCAAGTCAAGGTAATCTGTGTGCACAGTCTTACCTTCATCCAGTGCTTTGGTGTCCCTCTCAAAAAAATCCACCAGATTTAGCAGGCATGATCTTCCTTTAATAAAGCTTGAACCGTGATGGATCCTGAGTTTGCGGGTTACCTATGTCATCAGTTATCATGTATATGATGATGCTTTCTGTGGCCTTACAAATCAGGCTGTTAAGACTTATGGACCTGTAGTTACCTAAATCAGTGGTTGGACCTCTTTACGCAGAGAAATGAATGTAGCCATCTTCTATTCCTTGGGCAGAAATCGTATTGAAGGCTGGCCACAACAAGGTAGTTTCAAATGTGCAGGCACAATGAGCAGCATGCATATTTGATTAGCGCTTAGAGTGGCACCGACACGATTGTTAACGAATCGCAGGGCATGTCAAACAAATAATCAGATATGAAATTCCTGGTATGTAAAGGAACAGTTGCATTACTTGAATACCCGGTTTCAATTAAAAATGTTTAAAACACATTTTAAATCTGGATACTACAAATGCATACACTTGATTTTACAAAAAAGCTGTAGACACAAATACTAAATTCTATTATAAAATAAACAGATGTAGGACTACAGTAATATTTACTAGTATTCTGAAAGTTATTATAGTGTATTTATCTTCATTTATTTGTTTTTTTCTTATAATTGTGAAGCATTCTAAAGTTTTCAAGATATTGTGGTGTTTTATATTTTTGCCATTTTTCTCTATCCAGCATTAGCATTCTACTCGTTTTGGATAGCCAGATTACATTCTTTGTTTTAGTGTCTTCCTTCTAGAAGGTGCAAGTTTATTTAGGATATTCAGGAAAGTTGTATTGAATTACTTTACCGCATCATCTAAAGGGAGGTTTTTAGGAAGTTCCACTTAATAGATGGTAGGGTAGTAATAAACACTTCTGGGTTAAAGTTGGACAGGTTGCTTGTTGTTTTACAAACATGCTGTTTAAGTGGATGTGTGATATATCTGGTTATACACATTGGGAGATGATCACTGAGACAGACATTGTACCTGTGGTGGTGTATTTGCTAGAGTCTGATACTAGGATCCAGTCTAATAGGGAATTTGATGTTATGTGCTGGGCATTTAATTAATTGTGTGAAGCCACAGTAGTTCATACTAGATGTAGGGGAGGTAGAGTTTATGTCCAACCAATTGACATTTACATCACTTAGTGCTATTTTTTCTACTCTGCTGGAATTGGTTTGAATATTCAGTGTGGGATATCTTCCATTATAGCTATATTGTAACCAGGTGGGATGTAAAGAACAGTAATACATTTTGTTTATAATTGTTTAATTTCAGGAAAGTAATAAGCTTTGCTGAATTTAGTTTTAGTATTGGTTTGTTGTAAGGGGAAATGTGGTAGTTGTTAGGAAATATTAAATTAATACCAACATCTGTCCTGTTTATCTGGTTGTTATGGGTGATACTATAGCCAGGAGGTGTAATTTCTGAGCTGTTTATGCTCACTTTAAGCCAAGTTTCAGTTACAGCGAGAAAATCAGGCTTATGTTCGGTAATCCAGGCAAGTAGTTCAGCAATTTTGATTCTTATGCTTCTAACATTTATAGCAGCAAGAGATAAATTACTGGGGTTGGGGGTTGACCATTGTAGGTTTAGAACAGTGTGTGGAAGATAATTGTCTTAATGTTCATTGTGATAGGTGGAGCCAGGATTAGGGTGAATGCCTTCCCCAGAAGGATTTTAATATATTGATTGGGGAATTACTGACACTTGTTTTTGGGAGAGTATTTTTCCACTTAATTTTGTTTTGGTTTGAGTTGGAATGAAGTTAATCAGATTACACTTGGAGTAAAGGTGA
>NC_056728.1:814282070-814344570 GCF_019279795.1 Protopterus annectens | reverse complement strand
TGCAAAGTTCTCAGCCCAATATGTTATTGCGTTATGTGTGATTTAGTGTACTGAATGTCAACAGATTATTTTTACAATCTCCTTTGTGTTTTGTACACTATTCAATTGTATGACTTCTAATGGGTGCAATGTCAGCAATTGTTTTTATCTTCTTTGTAAATGTGCAAACATTTTTTACTGGAAAAGTTTATAAAGCCAGTTCTTGCATTCAGTAAATTGCAACCCTGCTGTTACTCACTGCAAACTTGATTCATGCTCAGAATGTTAAACTAAATAGATAGCTGACATCCCATCATGACCGTCATACTTAGAAAGGAGAGTGTGAGTGTTGCATTTTCTTCACATTCTCCCTCTTCTCAGAGTTTGTGCAGTTTCAAGTCAATGACTTGCTCAAGCATCAAGGATGCATGCAGGTTTGCTCTCCCACAAAATTAACTTTTTTTCTGTTTTATGTCATTGAGAGAATCAAGGTTTTTGATGTTTTGGGATCAAATAATCACAAGTTAATTAAATGAGATGGGCTTATTCAAAGTGAGCCCATAAACACAAGAATAAGCAGGTTTGCGATCCAGTAAACAAATATGAGGGGCGTACACAAGCGTGGCAACATGGAAGTGTCTGTGGCATGCAAATCACCTCATAAGCAGGTGAATTGCATGCAAATGAAGGTGGCAGAGTGATCCAGCAAACAGATAAGCAGTTCTGCAGACCCTGTGATGGTGTCTGAAATGTACACATGAAAAATTCCATGTACAAGATGTTAAACAGGGAACAGGGGCTATAAAAGTGCAATGAGAAGGACAAAAATAGCACAGTAGAAACAGATATGTGCAAAACTATCCACTGTGTGTCCAAAACCTAATGGAAAATAATTTATTTATTTTTTTTAATAATCAGGTTATGTTTGTGTGGTGTGCCATAGTGCACAACCATGCTGTTAAGAAAAAAAAATGTAAAAAAGTGTAAAAACAAAAATTAGTAGTATGTGACAGTAATGCATTATAGGACCCTGCATGGAGTATTTACAATGGTAGACTGCTGTGGTTGCTAACAAGGTAGGTCCTGGAACCATGTAGTCCCCAGGTTGTGAGCACAGATCTCTCTGCAAATAAGCTGGGGTTACTGAATAGCACAAATGGGTATCTGTGTCTGCAGATCCCATCCGTATAGGCAGAGAACAATGCTGGTGTCCACATAACAGGTAGTTGGCATCGAAAGGGGATGTGTCCAAATTCTTTTAAGCTCATTGGAGCATAGAGGCACCTGGTTGAGCGGCACACCATTCTGCTGAGCAGGGGGGTGTATACAGTGTCTGCTAAGCTTTGTTTACATTCGGGGATCATGTTTCAGTGGGTTTGAGCATGGTTGCATGGCGTGCCGCCATGCTGAGCATGACCTTTTGTGGGGGTGTGTATAATGACTGCTGAACATTGTTTACTGTCACAGCACATGTTTGTGGTGCTGACCGAGAAAGGCTATATAAAAAAAAAAAAAAAAAAAAAAAACTGACTGAGAAAGGCAATGATATCTTAATTACTGATGACTTCTGTTCCACTTGAACTAGGGCCATTAACAGTCCTCAATGATGTGCTTGACAGCTGTAATGCATCATAGGTAGCCAATCACAAAGGCTGCACCTGCAGTAGAGCACTATAAAGGTTGCAGAGATCTTACAATCTGATTTCACCCCCATACTCGGCACCAGTGCAGTACAGACATGGCACTTTTAACTGAAGCAATGCTAGGGGCTGCTGGAGGTCTGCTACATATGTATGTGCTAGATGCTGAGGTCTTTTCTGCTGCTGCTGATCATAGGTCTAGGCTGAGAAGGAGAAGAGTGTTCAGGCCCAGAGTAACCTTCCAGGGGCTACATGAGCTGAAGATTGTAGAGTGCTACAGGTGGACAGGGACATACTACAAGAATTCACTGAGCTCTGCCCACCTCAACTCAGACTCAAAGCCAACAGAGGGGAACCCATCACAGCGGAAACAAAGGTATGTGTAGCTCTTAGGATACTAGCTATGGGTACATTCCAAAGACAAACTGGGGACATGATGGGGATCTCACAGGCGTCGGCATCCAGGGTACTCCACCATTTCCTGGATGCCATGCTACCACATGCCAGTAAGCACATTTATTTTCCCTTCACCCCTGCGGTGAGGGCCAGCAGTATGCAACACTTCTACTGTGTAGCACACTGCCCTGAGGTATTGGGTGCCATAGATGACACTCTTAGACACATCAAGGCACCACTCAGTGAGGAGGGTAGAATCTATGTCAACAGCAAGGGGTACAACTCCATGAACTTCCAGGTGATGTGCAATGCTCAGGGCATAATCATGAATGTGTGTGCTGGCAGCCCTGGCAGTTATCACAACTACAATATCTGGCATGCATCACAGTAGGTGTTTACTAGGGAGACATCCCACATGGCCATTTACTGGGGCATGCTGGCTGTGCATTGGAACCATGGATGATGACACCCATCAGAAAAGCACACACACCGTAGAATACCATAATGAGGCACACGATCAAACTAGGAACATCACAGAGCATATGTTTGGGCTGCTGAAGCCATGGTTCCAGTGCCTCGATATAGCTGGTGGAGCCCTGCAGTACTCTCCAGCCACACATGTGCAAATGTTCAAAGTATGTGCCATGCTACATAATATGATCCTGCAGAAACAGTTGCAGCAGAATCAGCAAAGGGAAGGGATACACAGCCCCCCACCAGTGCCTAGGTCACAACAGCCACACCCACAGGTGGACTCTGAGGAGAAAAACCCTGAGGTTGTCTCTGTAGGCAGATGTAGGCATGCCCAGTATGCCCTGGCCTTGGCCAAGAGACAACGAATAGCACATGCGCAGACAACCTAGGGCCCTAGGGACTGACACCTTACTCCATCTCTCATACATATTAGTAAAAATGATGGCAGCAACCCACACAACCTGCACCCCACCATGTATTGGCTGTGGATTGCATGCATCACACAGTGTCAGTCCTGAACTACAGGTCTGTCAACTGCTGCATTCGCAAGATAAGTCACACAGCCAGCTAATCACCACTTGTAAGGGGTACTAGAATATGGTAGCATATGTATGGACCAGCTGCATGTATGCAGGGGAATAGAGTGGGCTACTGGGCCACTTGCACAGATCCAACAGCCACTTGGGACAACAGGTACTCTGTCCAATAGTATGTGTCCCATGATATTCACTAGGCCACATGGCTGGAAACCCCACTACATTATTCAAGGGAGATGCCAAACAGTGGGTTCGCAGAACAGTAACATGACTGTGTATGCCAGAAGAGCATGGGCTGGTCACCCCCCACCCCAACTCATCAGTCTACCCATACAACTGCCGTAGTAGTATATCTGCAATGTTATATCAACAGACCACCCAATTCCAGAGCTGTGACATAGAACCTGGCCACACGTTCTATATCTCACGTAATGCAGGGGTGACAGTGTATGTCTATATGCTGCTGATTGTGTGATGAATGATGCATCTCTGTCTGGCAGCCTGTGCTGTTCAGTAGGCTAGGGACATGAGCATGGGTGATGGTGTTGATATTTTGAATTTGGCAGTAGCCACATCTTTTGCATTTGAAGTAGTTGTATGGTGGTATTTCCACAGACTGTCATAACCCCTCAATCTGTTACCACAAGAAAGCTGGACAAAGCCAGAATGAATGGGGGGACAAAGGGCCAAACCTACAGACAGACATTATACATGCTCTGAGTAACCTAGAAGGTGGCTAGGCTAGTATACCAGCAGGTTACAACAGGTCAGATTAGCTGCAGGATGTAAATGCCATCACTTAAATGTCTCAGCAATTACAACAATTCATAGGTTCATAGGTTCATACTAGGCTATCTGCCCTAGGTCATTTATAAGCCTAGCCAGAGTGTGTTTGGCTTTCGCCACTCATTTTAAATTAATTTTGCTATGCCCTTTTTCGAGGTTAGTATACTGTGCCTCTGTCTAACAGTGACACAGAAGTGATACCCAGGGTAAACCTACGATCTCCCATCCACTCATCAAGATTCCTCTTGAAGAGAGTCAATGAGGGACTCTGCCTAACCTGGACTGGGATTTTATTCCAGAGTAAAGGGAGCCTCTGGGTTATGAATCTGTCCCTCCAGCATGTCCTATTTATTTCAGTGCTGAGGTTCAAGTCTCTCGAGCGTGTAGCTCGATGGGATTTGGATTTTCTGATGTACAGCATGTCCGTTAATTCCGGGTTGGACATGGCTTTATACGTCAGGCACAGATCGCCTCTGAGCAGGTGGTATGCCACTGAGTAGAGCTGGAGTTTCTTTAAGCGGGCAGCATATGGCATCTGTTTGAGACCTTTGATCCTCTTGGTGAGGTGCTTTTGGGGTCTTTTCAGTTGCTGCAGGTGTCTGGTAAGGTACATCCCAAAAGGGGCATTGTACTCAATTATGGGCCTGATGAGAGATGAGTAATGAGGCACGATGACCTCCCCTGATCTAGATGTGAATCCTTTCATGATTAGGTGAGCTATATAAAATGTTTTTCTAACCACTTTGGCCACGTGGTTGTCAAATGAGAGATTGCTATCAGCTTGGGTCCCCAGGTCCCTAATTACTTCTTCTGTACTTAATGGATTACCACCTATGTGGTAATTTGTGGGCACTTTGGTTTTGCCAAAGGGGATGACTATACACTTTTTGGTGTTTAGCTTGAGGCCATATCTCTGGCACTAGTTGTCTGTTTCTATGAGGCCCTTTTGGAGGATGCTTTTGTCAGCTGGAGAGTCGATTATGGCGCCCAGTTTGCAGTCATCTGTGAACTTGGTCAGCCACAGTCCTTCCATGTTTGCCTGTACCTCCGAGAAATATATACCGAACAAGAGAGGTCCCAGGACTGAGCCTTGTGGGATGCCACTTGTAACTGGTTTGGAGTCTGACATGGCTCCAGCAATTCTAACCATGTGGGTTCTGTCTTTGAGCCAGTTTGCAACCCATCTAGTGACATAGGGGTTTATATTTAAGCTGGTGAGCTTATCTATAATGCCCGAGTGGGGTATTGTATCAAAGGCTTTTGCGAGGTCCAGGTAGGCTGTGTGGGCCACCTTCCCCTCGTCAATGGCCTTGGTGACTGTTTCAAAGAAATCAACCAGGTTTAAGAGACAGGATCTGCCCTTAACAAAGCCAAACTGGGTAGGATCCAGTGTCTGTAGGTCCCCAATATCTTTATTTATGATGTCCATGATGATCCTTTCCATAGCTTTGCAGACTAAGCTAGTCAGGCTTATGGGGCGATAGTTTCCAGGATCCGTTGAGGCACCACCTTTGTGGAGAGGGACCACTGTTGCTGTACGCCACTCTTTGGGTACATATCCTGTACTAAGGCTGAGATTGAACAGTAGTTTTATGTTGGGTTTAGCTCTTCTTGGAGTTCATGTAGGACGCAGCCCGGGACACCGTCTGGTCCCATTGATGCTGTGTTTTTTGCTTTGGACAGGCTGGCTCTTACCTGAGCATCTGAGATGTCAGTGGGGCAGCACTCTGCTGAGATAGATATTTGCCCTTTTGGCAGGGAGGGGGGGGGAGTTTGTGCTGAACCTGTCAGCTAGGATGTTGGCAATGTCTGTGGGTTCGGTGTATTTTTTGTCATTTTGGTTTAATTCTGAGCATATCTGGGAATTCCCACCCAGGTTCCTAACATAACTAAAGAAAGCCTTGTGATTATCCTTAGTGTCCTGTGCAATTTTTCTCTCGAAGCTGACCTTAGACGATTTTATGAGTGCCCATAGTTTTTTGCTAATACTGATCAGAGATGCCTTCCCTTTTTGTGATTTTGCTCTATCATGTAGTAGCTTCCTCCTTCTTTTGTGTAGTTTGTTTATGGCTGGGGTCCACCAGACAGGACGTCTGCCTTTGGAGGATTGGGTCTTGGTTTTATTTGAGATTGCATGATCCATGCATTCCTGAAGGTGTTCATAGAATGCGTTTATAAAGGATTCTGCGGTCTGGGCCGTATTTTCCACAGGCCAGGGAGCTTTGAAGGATTCCACCTCAGTTTTGAGGAGTGTGAAATTTGCTTTAGAGAAGTTTTTCACTGTGTTTTTTCTGGGCGGGGGGGGGGGGTCGGGATGTGAATATCCAATGAGATTAGTTTATGGTCTGATCTTACCAGTGAGGGATACACTTCTGGTCTGGAGCATAGAGTCCCCATGTTGGTGATGATCAGGTCCAGTATGTTTTCCCCTCTTGTGGGAGTGGTAACAAGTTGTTCCATAGCATTTGAGTTTATAAATTCTAGGAACCTTTGGGCTAGGGTGTTGGAGCTAGAGTAATGCTCCCAGTCTATGTTTGGGTAGTTGAAGTCGCCCAATATAATGGTGTTTGGAGAGACCTTCATATTTTCCAGTGTTTTCAGGAAGGCCGAGTGGGGTTCCTGGGTTTGGGAGGGTGGTCTGTAGCAGGCTGTAAACTGGAAGGCAGTTTTACCCACTGTTAGTTGCACATGGATAGTCTCTGATGCTTCGTGCTGTGCCACCAACCTGGAGGTGTGGGTATCTTTGACGAATATTGATACTCCCCCTCCTTTTGTGGTTTGGTCCAAGTTTTGGGGCCGAAAAGCATGGTATGAGGTATAACCTGGTAGTGCTGGGGTGCTCTCGGGAGCCTTGAACCAGGTTTCTGTTACTGCACAGATATCGATGTTCTCCATGCTAAGGAGAGTTTTGAGTGCATGCATCTTGAGGTTTAGACTTCTGGCGTTGAGTAGCATTACTGTTAGTTTCTTATCCCTTGGTGATACCTATGGAGGTGTGTTTGTCTTTTGAGCCTTGCCTAAAAAAGGCACTATGGGGGTAGCAAGAGCCTTTGCCAATATCCGAAAGCCCAGGGGTGACAGGTGCAAGCCGCCCCTAGCGAAGCATCGTGGCTTGTCGAGCATGTCAACCCAGGCTGACAGGCATTGGATCCCCTTTGAATGACACCAATACTTAAGCCAATTGTTGTTCAGCGACTGAATTTTAAAGTACATTACCAGAAAACCACAAATGTATGAGGAACAGAGCAGACATATGGGGAGAAATGCTAGACATTCTGCAAAAATGTGTATGGGGAGAGGTATGCAGACTGTCACCCTGTGTGTGGTGTTACATCATGTAGCACAATCACATCATGCCTCTCAACCTCTTAGGGCAAGAAATTTGGCCAAAGCCATGAAAAAACTGGGACAAAGGCCCACAAGTAGGGACAATTTTTAAATATTGCTCTTACAAATGAAGAAAATTGATAGAATAAGAGGTCTTCAATTAGCATGAATCACCTGATGTGTATGGAGTCTGAAACTCAAATGTCTATCATTATTTCTTAACTTCAGTCTTCAATGCTTTGCCATTAATTTGCAAGAAAATCACAATGTTATGTAAAACAAACCAAAAATATGAGGCAAAAATGTGTACATTCTGTGAATCTCTGTACAGTTGAGAGGTATGAGTCACATATTATGGTCAGCAAACAGGCAGGGAATGCATTGGACAGGCTTGGACAAGTGATGGCCAATGGCCTGCAGCACACATAATTCCAGACAGTACAGGTAGCTCTGGCCTGGAGTCACTTTGTAAGTACTGGCAGTCACACTGGGCATGCTCCTACACTTAGCTAACTTGAGACCAAGTCTGTTGCCTCTACCACCTAAAGACCTGCTATGTGGAAATATGTCTTTACATACATACAGGGACGTATACATATCTGTCTCTCCCTATCCCTCTCACTCTTGATTAGTGTATCTGTCAATATGTGGCACACACACACACACACACACACACACACACACACACACACACACACACACATATATATATGTGTGGGTGTGTGTGTGTGTGTGTGTGTGTGTGTGTGTGTGTGTGTGTGTGTGTGTGTATATATATATATATATATATATATATATATATATATATATATATATATATGTGTGTGTGTGTGTGTGTGTGTGTACAATGATGCATCGACTCTCCACATATATCTGCATAACACATTTACATAACATACACACACAACAGTTAAGGAGACATCCCTGTTTTACACACTTATATAGTTATGTGCGGGGATGTAAGAATGTCTCCACATACCCCAGAATGCTGGGGTTATCTATATTACACATCACAACAGCTGTCAAATGGAACCAGACCAAGGCTGCAGCAGTATATAATCCACTCACCCACAGACCCCTGTGCCTGCAGAATGTCACCCTGTAGACGCACAGCTGAGCAGGTGGTGTAATGTCTAATGGTTGCAACGCATGCCTTGGACAGGCCATATTGCTCCTGGCTGCATGTCCGCCTATCAAACTGCAAACATCCACATATGGCCATACTGGTAACTGTACACACATACCAGGGATATTACCAGGTATCCCACTCCTAGGACACTAGATACAATAACAGTACCAAGCAGCATCACTCTGCAGGCTACCCATGCTAACACAAGGCTACTTTGCATACTCCACATGTACTGTGCCTGCATCCACATATACAGCAGACATAACCTGTGGCACATGTGGTAAGTATTGTGTGCTGTAGTGTGTAACAGTATATTGTTCTGCATTCTAATCTCACGTCATCCAGCTTGTGTGCATGTAAATATATCCCCTTACAGCACTACAGACATGCCTATCTCTTTGCAATGGTTATGCATTTTAAGGCCCTGTGACTAGCTGCTGGCCTCTACATTGGCCTCCTTTACAAGGCCTGCTGATGTCATCCATCTTAAGGGTGCTGGCTGACATCCTAACATCAGATGAACTCTGTGGTGCAGATGATAAGTACTGTGGGCTGTCGTGTATAATAATAGATAGGAAGAGGTTCTAATCTCACATAAGCTAACTGTGTGTATGCAGGTGTGTAAATATATCCCCTTATAAGACTATGGACATGCCCATATGGGTTATCTCTATGCAATCATTATGCATTTTATGGGCATGTGACTAGCTGTTGGCCTCTAAATTGCCCTCCTCCATATAAGCATTACTGATATCCACCACCTTCTAGATTTATGCATTCAGAAAACCCAAGTGACACTTATCAAGGGTATCAGACCTTGTCACAAAGTAAGAATGCATGATTACACTGACTGGCATATGCACCTAGGGAGCCATGCATGTATACTGCCTTACCTTGCTGACATCATATTTCTGCTGTGCTGCCATGCCATCCTGTGCTACTGTATTGCCACCACATGCCCATTCTTTAACCCATCAGGCACCTCTGAATAACAAGATCTGATTGTGGTGTCTCATTCCATCCATTATTGTGTCATTTGGTAACACTACCACCAGTCTAATATCATGCAACCAAGATACACAAAGTTTGATTTGTAGTCATGATGCATGCCAGCATACAATACCTGTAGTGGCCCCACAGCATGTGCCATGGCAAAACAATATTGCACTACACAAGTACATGTAAAGTAATATAGTTACCCTGTGCATCAGACACATATTTGCATTTCTCTGCATCGATGGCATGGATGGCAGGGTTGTGGTACAGTTATCACATGCGCAGGGTGTAGTGTGAGAGTATCAGAGGCTTAGGCTGTGCCAAACAAGTGACAGCATGTGTGTTTGTCAGGAAGGGGTGTGGGTTAGATGAGCCATGAAGAGGTGCTATGTGTGTCTGTTGGTGACCTGCATGCGACAATGGTGTTTGAGTGAGTGCATGCACACAGTCAAGCCCAGTGCTAGCCCTACACATGGGTATGTTTGAGATCTGTGGACCATACGTAGTAGAGTGGACAGTTCACCATATCTGGCCATGAACATGTGAACAGCCTCTGCCAGGAGTAGTACTGGCACCACCATGCCCAAGGTCAGATGTGGTATTAGTACCTGACAGTGACTGAAAAATGCTGGGCTGTGTCCCCCACTGGACTGCCCAGGACCAGGTGCCCATGACCTCTCAAGTCATGGTGTGGACAGCACGCTACCCTCTGCAGTGCTGTAGATACTGTCACTATGGGTATGTTACTGACCATCATCCATGTGTCCGATGCCTAACTCCAATCAGATGTTCCAGCACAGACATTGTGTGGTCACATACACTGTCTCAGCCCACTGTCTATCTACTACAGCAGTGAACTGATACAGGGTGTCCCCAGTGTTGTGGAGGCAGTCAAGGATGGCAGACATCACTGCATACATAACTCAAAGCATCCATCTGGTGTTGCATTCAGAATGTGCCTGTGCGTCCATGACAGACCAAAATATGAGGCAAGTGACCTGTGATGTGACACCTGCAACAGGTGGTGGATGGATATCAGTCTTCCTACGAGCACCCCTGTCAATCCACCTGTGTGGGACCTCACCTGCTGTCTGGCTATGGCCAGTGTCTACACTCACTGATGTCATAGTTGTCACACTGCCTTGTTCAATGTCACCATGCTCTGACTGTCCAATATCTGTGGCCTCTGGAGACTGGGTATGTGTGGGCATACTGACTGTGTGCAGTAACAATGGGGGCAGAAGAGGGATGTCAACCTCTGGGACAGATTCAGCCACTGAATACCCTGCTTCTGCCTCACTATGGTCACCATCATCATCACCATCCAATGAGACACTGACATCAGGTTGTGAGGACAACAGACTCCAAACCCCCTGTCACCTGTGAGAAGCAAAACAACAGCAGTACATTACTACCTGCACTATTATGTATGGTAATGCACACAGACTTATACAGATAAGGATCCACAACTGCATTACAAGTACCATATCTTCACATCTCTGCTCCCATGCACCACAGACAAACCCACAACAACATACACAGACAAGTCAGGCCCATTATAACATGCACTTCAGCTGCATCCAGTTAACGTTGCTGGTACAATACACCTGTAAGGTATACAAAAGTGTATGTGATAGAACTAAACATAAAACCCAGTAGACCTATATTGAGAATTATATGCCAGTAATAGTATCACTGCCTCAGGTATGTACCATCTCCCTATTGTGTTTGAACAGAAATCTTGGAGTACTTGCCTAATGTATAGCAGGCTGCATAGACAATCATAACATTAAGTGATAACGTGTTAATGTTTGTACAATTACACACTTGTGATTACCCAGTCTATGCACTGTAGTTAACTGTTCCAGAATGGAGCATAAAAATATCCTACTCTGGCTAAGCACAACAGTTGTACATAGGGCAAAATGGCAGCTCTTAACTTTCCTAGGGTATATTTGATCCTTAAAACAACAGTATCACACTTACCACATACAGGACCATGGACTTGGGACACACCTGAGGGACCTTTGAATAGGTGAGGGAGAGATATTATCAGCGCCACCAACTGTTACAGCACTACAAGGTAATTTGTGCATATGTCCACATGTACAGTAGCTACTATGATAATGGCTATATGGCTGAAATTCTGAGTATATGTGCACAGCTGAGCATAAAACCCAACCCCCCCATTCAGATAGACCTGACACCCATGTACTGGTATGTACAGCCTGCCACAATGACTGATACAGTATTACACTACTGAACACAGTAAGCTTACCTGGATGCTCTTCTCCTGTAGGCATTGTGGCACCCACCAGCTTGATGTATAGCGTGATGGATGCCTGGGAGATGTTGATTGTTCCTAGGTTTTCCAGGAGTTCCTCTGTGCCCAACAGTGGTTGTTCCATTGCAGGCCCTCCACCAATGACCACACAATCTCTGGCTATAGCAGCTGTCCTTTTTCATGCAGCATGCACCATATCTGTGGCCCGGTGTCAGACCTGCTCATAGGTCCTGTCCAGTTGGCCAATCTGACTGACAGCCCACACAAGGTCTGCCCACAATGCTGCCCACTGTTTCCAATTATGCCTACTCCTGGACAGCAAGATCTGATGGTGGTGTCTCAGTCTATCCTGTATAATGTCATTATCCGCAGTTGAGAAGGGTGCATGTCTCCTGTGGTACATGGTTCCTGAAAGACAACAAGGGATGAACACATTACAGGAGCAGATACATGGACGTCCTCTATGTACAGATCTAGCACACCCATAATGACCTGCCCTAATCACTGCTCCCTCACACGTCATACCCCACAGCCTGGCAACACACTACATGTGTGGTTATGACAAAGATAGTAGCAACACTAGGGTATGTCCCTGTGTGCCATAACAGATTCTGCTGCATGTTCCTACACCCATCACTGCAGTCTAATGTGGTAAGTCCCTACGTGCAAACCCCCACTAATATGTCATGCAGCCACTGTCAGACAAATAGCAGTGTGCTATTACAATGACTATATGGGGAAAGTCCAGCAATACCAGTGTGCCACACTGACAGACAGCAATGCAAACCTGATGTAGTATATGTTCCCTGTAGGCATCATACCTCTCATCTATACAGATGTTTGCAGACTGTCAAGATGTTTGCCTGCAGTCTTGGTCATTTTCACACAAACTTGTGGATTTCTAACAAATGGTTGTCCAATCATTGATGGCTGATGTCAGAAAATAAAGACAGACATCTGAGTTTCACACATTATACCCTTTCAAACACAGTTATACTACAGTAATATCAGCTGAGTTTATTCACGTTCTTACTTTGCATGAGAAATACATAAATACTGTTTCTGAGTTTGGGCCTTTGTCCCCCATTAATTATGGCATTGTCCAGAGTTCTTGTTGTAGGAGGTTGACAGGTATGTTAGGCATAGCTCTCAACCAAACAGGGACAAATGTCAACAGAAATAGGGACTTAGCCAGAGTACATCAGGGACATTCAGGGTCAGTTTTACAATGTAAGAACTAATTATGTGAGACATGGACAAAATGAGAGGATGTGAATTACAATGCATCATTTGATGTTACAGGGGTGTACACGCTCCATTATTGTCACTATGTACTACATGTTATCCACTAGCTTCCTACAACAGCCAACAGTTGTAGGTGGGATTGACAGGGACAGAGCTGAGATGTGATTGAAATCAGGGAGAGTTGAGATGCATGCGTGTAGGTGTAGGACAGCAGAGTATCACTGACATGTCATCACCATAGATCTAAGACAGGCTTAATACTGTGATCCATATTCCCCATACCTTCATTCTCCCATCTGCATCCTGTTATATAGAGAAATCTATTACATACCCAATGGAGTGCAGTACTCCTTTGTTGAACTTTGTTTCCAGTAATCTTTTGATTATACACTCTCTATGAGTGTTAAGTCTCATACAGACCTATTCCCCATAACCAGCTGCCTGCCATTCTAAGGTACTGCTCATTAGCATGTAATTGCCTCTGCACAAATATGTGGCTTAGAATAGCTAACTGCAGCCAAAACAGCTAGATTGCACTATCATTAACCAATGGCATGACACCACAGTGCAATATATAAGGCCTTCATGTAGGCCTTGGCCCCTGTCTAAGTTTTTGAGATGGTCATTACTGAAGTGTGGAGACTAAAGCATCGCAGAGGGTAAGTACAAATGCCATCCACTGTAGACATCTATCAAGTATGTCCAAAGTTTTTCCTCATATGTATGGTCAGTGTCCCATACCATTGTAGTCATCTGCCACTGCACTGGCAATCATTGTGTACTGAGGTCAGTAAGGGAAGAGACACGTGTGTCACGTTTCATACCCATCAGACTATGCATGCTACTGCAATAGCTGTTATTCAACTTACTATCTTTGTAGGGGCAGAGTGTTCAACATGGCCCATAACTCTGGTCTTTTGCCCCCCCCCCATTAAGTATGGCTGTGTCTGGAACCCTTGTTCTAGTGAGTTTGGAGGTATGGTAGGCCTGTAGCAGCTACCTTTACATACAGCTGTGTAGTGCAAGACATAGGGGGAGTGTGAACACTTTGCTATACAGCAAGCTGTATGTGTAGCTGTGTCAGCTGTGCATTATGGCAGAGCCAGGGCAAGGGTATTCTATACAGTGCATTAGGGGCATGTGCTTAAGTACATCTGTTATGCAACAGTGTGACTAACAAAGCAGTAGATGACATATAGTTAGAGTATATGGATACATGCATTGTGTCCCTGCTTGCAGGCCTTTGTCTTGCAAAACTGGATCACAGTTAATTAAGTAGCAGTAAACTGTGGAGAGTAAACTTGCATGACTCAGTCATTACTTGCTGTCTTCACAATAATGTAACTGAAGTGCAACACAACACTTGAGTTGAATCCAGGACTGTGTGTCACAAAACGTACTGCATGCAAGGCATTTAACACTGAGACACTGCAAAAGCATATGTATTTGCAGGATATATGTGCACATATCCATGAGTATGTGCATGGCTTTATATGGTTCTGCACTAGAGTCCCAGTTGTACATATACCTTGCCATTGCTGCCTTAGCAGGTCTCTTTCCATAAGTTGTTGATAAAAGGACACATATACCTGCTATCACAGGCCTCACTTACATCCATTAGTATGTCTTCATTATTATTTATAATTGCACCAGAATCCAGGGTACAGTCCCAGTTTACACATTAGTTTTTTATTTCAGTTACATGCGTAATATCTGTAAGTAACACACAGTATGTTTTGCTGGAAACACCCATTTAACCTAAAGTCTGTGTAGTGTAGTGGGTTAATGCATTGGGCTATAGTTGAGAGGGCCTGGGTTCAACACTTGGCAGAGGTGTTTACTTCCTATATGTGAGTTACAATGTAATAGACACATATAGACATTAAACCTCATTAAAGATGAGCTAAGCAAAGTAGTGTGGTGCACTACTCTGCACAAACCTGTGCTAAAAAAAAATAAGAAAAAGAATGTGATAGGAAAGTGGTGAAATGGGGGCTAGTAGGGGGGAAAACAATGTGAAAGGAAGGTAGGGATATGCAGAATGGGTGTAGGAAAGAACCATAGCTCTCCATTTCTTGTGCAGCAACAGCTGTGCATTTTGGCAGGTTTTCTAGATGAATTTGGATACTCAAACCCCAGAGAGAGGAGTGAGGACAACATAAATGTGCTGTCAAGCCAATTGGACCAAATTAGTTGTGTCCAGTGGACATGAGTGCGAAACAGAGAGCTATGTATGAGGTGATTTTTTTTGTGGGACAGGTGCCCATTATTTTCTTAAGGAGAAAGTGGAATGTTGGGAAAGGGACATAAGTACTTGTGGGGAGGTAAGTTGGGTAGGAGAGTATGAAATAACAAACAGACAAGACAGCAGACAGGGGCCGTATGTAACACATCAGAGGGAAATCACCTTGGATGGGGAGGGTGTTGTGGAATCAAAGTTGCATGTGCCTCCAAATGGCAGCAGCATGACTGGCATCCTCACCTATGGGGAGTTGAGACTGCTCCTTCACTATTCTGAAGATGGCTTTGCTGGATGCTGGGTGCCAGGGACAGCCTGCCCCAACAGGTTGGCCAGTGTGCCCTCAATCTGGCACAGGCAACATTCATAGGTCCGATGAATGATCCTGTACACAATTACTGGCAGTGCCTGTTGAGTGACTGCCACCCCTCTGCCACCACTCCCAGGAGGAGTGTGGGCCCTGTCCCCTGTGGAAGTTCTACACGCAGTCACAGGGCATGCAGGGGCTGCAGAGGGGGCACCACCAGCCTGGGTTCCAGATGTGCTAGGACCCTATGCCACAGCCATTTGAGACAAAGTAGAAGGATCAATGGGAACAGGCTTACCCTGACGTGCTGTGGTGATGAAGGTACAGGTTAGTTATGAGCAAAACATAGTAATAACAACATGCCAGAACAATGGATATAACCCAATTACCTATTAATGCATATTATGTAAAACACAACAATAAATGACAGAACAGTCAGTATGTTAACAGCATGCCAGTAACAGTTACAGCATAAGGCCAACTAAACAGGTAATTCAACAAGATATATTAATATGCAGCCATTATAATTCATAACAATAATAATACACGTGCCCCAAAAATACAGGTAATTTAACAACATATGTGAATAGTAAACCATAACCAATGGATAGCAATAACAAATATATGAAGATAAGGGGTGGGAGAGAGAGAAAAAAACAGTCCATTAGTACCATTATAGGCTATTTACTTGACAACAGTACTACTATCTACTCTACGGGTCTGTCCTTTCTTCATGTGTACAAGTCCCCTATAGCTGCTGTACCACATACATACCTCTCAAAGTATTCACATGGGACAGTATGGGCAAAGTAGTAACAGCTGTGGGTATACAACTACACAGAACACTGGCACATCAGGTGGACATATATAACTACCAAGGTGTACTGTGAACTGACGTAGTGATACTTTTCAAGTTAGGTAATCATTCCAATGGTAATCCTGTGACAGACTGATTACACGCTACTAATTATATTGCGTGACAGCGTGACACTTGAGAGACATGTAGGTGCACACTACAGAAACTAAACAACTATCATGCCTTGCTTGGCAGGCATGGGGTTAGAACCCAATAGCAGTGACTACAGAGGGCATCTGCATGGAATGTATGAAATGACTGCAACAACTTTGAACAGACACTTCAGGCATACAGCCATACCAAGATTACACATGTTATCTATTTCATTGTATGTTATTATTATTATATTTATTTCCTTTATGGTATGCTACACTTTCACATTCGTGCTAATGATTTTTACAATCTGTGATATCTAAACACACAGTGATTTACTCATAATATGGGCTACTTCACCCATTTACCTGTAGTTCCTGTGGAGAGAGAATCTGTAAGTATTAAGTGACTGATACTGTCATATTTAGTGCTGCATAGCACTGGATTTGAACCCTGGTCTGTGTGTGGCAAAATGTACTACAGACAGAACATTTAACAAACTGAACTACTGACTCACTCTCACTGCTGACTACTGATTGACTGATATTTGCCTAGAGCTCACCTGGAACCAATATATGACCTGGTAGTAGTGCTACAGTTGTATATTCAACTGTAATGACAGTAGAACACGCATGCATGAAATACAAGCATGACAGAAATAGTAGGTAATCTGTACATTAATATATAGAATGCAGGTGGACACAATATATTGTTATTGGTTTGAAATATCTGTAAAGTCAACAAACAATATCATATCATGGAGTGGGCTACCTCACCCATATACCTTGCTTACCTGCTGTTTGTGGATGACAGAGCATTATGTGAACAATATTGGCCTAGACACAGCCATGAACAGTACTGTATGTGTTAAATAAGACATTTTTCAGCCATTATATTTGCCTTTTACAGCTATTACAGTGTTAAATTTGACTGCAGCACCTTACTTTACAGCTCGAATGCATACAGTTGTACTGCAATGGTTAAATCAAGGCAATCCTGATGTACACAATTTACCTTGGTGTTATTGGTATTGACTCGTGTTATTGCAGAACAGTTGGCATTATTCATTTCTTGACAAACAGCTCTAATTACACACTTATTGCACTACATACTGTGTTGTATATACTTTGATGCAGTTTCTGGTACTGTTTCGAGTTTTTATTGGACAACAGTTGTCATTATTCATGTCTTGCAATACAGCTCTACTTCCACAGTTACTGCACTACAGACTTTATTGTATATACTTTAATTCAGGCAATGGTATTGTTTCTTTCTTGCTTATTTCACTACAGTTAGCATAATACATCCATACTCACTACACTCAGGGTGCAAACTGGCCAAGCCCCAGGCATGCTCCTCGAGGTTGCGAGTCGTCTCCTATGCAGCTGTTGAGAGAGAAGCATACCATTATGCCATTATGCATACCAGTTTAGCAGACATTCAGAGTAGATACTGTTGAAACATAGGTAAAAGTACTTACATGCATGTGAGACATTCCCTGCCCAAAATTCTTGGACCCAAGTGTCCAAGAGATCCCCCTTTCAACTCTTCAGGTCATCATGTTGAGACAACATTGCTTACCTGTGCAGGGGATACCAGTTGTACTGATGAGTTCCCTTGCCAGCCAGTTCCAGGGCTCCTCCTTGCCCTCTGAGCCCTGGTAACCTCCCTGCAGAAGCTGTTATTCATGTTTTTTTACTAGGAGTCCAACCATGACCCTGGGCTCCAGAATGCCTCAATGCTGCACCCCAAAGCATGAACCCTCAGCAACGCCTGCCATAGTGTTCTTCAGAGACAAAACTCCAACAGATTATGCTGTATTCCCACCTATTGGGCTTAATATAGCCTGTTTTCCCACCCTTACATGCCAATGGACAACATTTAAAAATGAGGCATGTCACTTAGCAGCACTCAAACCAGCACACCTAAGCTGAGCAGTGCAAAAACTCGAGGAACTGTATGCTTAGCAGTGTTAGCAGTATGCAAACCAGACAAGCAGAGCTGAGCAGTGCATAAACATTTTCAGATGTTATTGTATTTATGTGGTGTGTAGCAGGTCTTAGCAGAACTTAGCAGAGTGCAGTGGGCCATAATTTAAAAATAATTGGTATAATTTGTATTTCAAAAATAAATACTTATTTTCCCTTACATGTATTCAGACCCTGCACTTACTGCTCATGAGGCTATACCTCTACCCATTTGGCAATGATGATATGTGTAAATCTGCTATGCCTTTACATACCTCTGAACTACCTATAAGCACTGCTGTGCACACGCTCAGCCATGCCAGACAAACCTGCTCAGTTATGCTTAAACATTACCTTTAAATAAATAAATAATTAATTATATTCAGTTTCTATTTTTAGATGTCTGGCAAGTATCTCGGCATTGCTTAGCACTGCTGGACTCTGCACTGCGCAAACATCCTTTTTTAAAAAAAAAAGAAAAATCCCCTTAAAACTATAAAATAAACATTGACATAATAAAATCGGACAGTGCAGGGAGTGTCTTCCTCATCTGCGAACACAAATAGCACTACACTCCCTACACTGATTCACTAACTGTGTTCCATGGGTCTTCCTCATTAACACGTCATGATTAATATGCATGGCATGCTGCCAAGGGGGAACCATGTACACGGACAGGGTAAAATTCCATGTAGGCTCTACACTGTGTTTACATGGATTTTATTAAATACTGGGGAATATCTTAGGAGGCCCCGTGGACTATGATGTTTGCAGATGACATTGTGATCTGTAGTGAGAGTAGGAATCAGGTTGAGGAGACTGTGGAGAAGTGGAGATATGCTCTAGAGAGCAGAGGAATGAAGGTCAGCAGGGCTAAGACAGAATATATGTGTGTAAATGAGAGGGAGGGTAGAGGAATGGTAAGGATGCAGGGAGTAGAGTTGGTAAAGGCGGACAAGTTTAAGTACTTGGGATCAACAGTTCAGAGTAATGATGAATGTGGAAGAGAGGTGAAGAAGAGAGTACAGGCAGGGTGGAATGGGTGGAGAAGAGTGTCAGGAGTGATTTGTGACAGACGGGTACCAGTAAGAGTGAAAGGGAAGGTCTACAAGACAGTAGTGAGACCAGCTATGTTATATGGGTTGGAGACAGTGGCATTGACAAAAAGGCAGGAGTCAGAGCTGGATGTGGCAGAGTTAAAGATGTTAAGATTTGCACTCGGTATGACTAGGATGGATAGGATTAGGAATCAGTATATTAGAGGGTCAGCTCATGTTGGACAGTTTGGAGACAAAGCAAGAGAGATGAGATTGTGTTGGTTTGGACATGTGCTGAGGAGGGATGATGGGTATATTGGGAAAAAGATGCTAAGGATGGAGCTGCCAGGTAAGAGGAAAAGAGGAAATCCTAAGATAAGATTTATGGATGTGGTGAGAGAGGACATGCAGGCGGTTGGTGTGACAGAGCAAGATGCAGAGGATAGGAAGAAATGGAAAGAGATGATCCACTGTGGCGACCCCTAATGGGAAAAGCCAAAAGATGATGATGATGACTGGGGAATATCTTAGATTACTTCATTCAGTGATCTGTTTGTTTATGAATATGAAAAATCCTTTAATTATTTTATATGTTGGCACACCGTATATCTAGTACTAAAGCAGAATACTTCAGAATCACTGGAATCATCTCACTGTTACTGTATACATCATTATTTGCATCTTCTTTACTTCAATATCCCACTCCAAATGTGCAGTTTCTCTTTCACTTGTTATTTTCTTTTTACTGGAGAGATCATGGGAGGGACGATGAACATGGCATTCTGTGTACAGAACCAGGGCACTAAAAATGTGAGAGAGATGGCTGGGTAATGTTCATACTTTGCTAATATCAGGAATGTAAGAACAAATATTTTGTTGTGTATCACATTTAATACTGGTATTCAGAACATAAACAAACAGCAATTTGAATAATCAGCTGCATATAACCCATACACAGGGAAGGGTAGTATCATCCTTAAGAGCACCCTGAACTCTACAAAGCAGGAGCAGATGTCAACTAAGTGGAAAGCAAACTCCATTCCTGACTCCTAACAAATGGAATGAAGCTAAGATAATCACCAGTGACAATAAAGCACACACACACACACACACACACACACACACACACACACACACACACACACACACACACACACACACACACACACACATTGTACATTTGAAAAGAATACACTCACCTGCACAAGCAGAGCAATACAGGCTTACTATCATATCTGGAAGCAAATTTTGTGTATTGTGCACTTCTAATCACTAAATGGGATGTTTGCAAGCTGCTGGTGGTCCATAGTAACTCTGCCTCTCCTTCATGTGGGTGACAGGCTATCTTTCTGCTTCACATTCCATCTGGGATATGAAGTACAGCTGATCTGCAATATTTTGTATATGTTAGGGTAAACACCCCTACAAGATGCAAATGATGTGTTGTGCATAAGGATGCATTACAGGCATAGAATGTTAACATTAAGGAACTGTGTACCAGATGCTTGCATGCACCTAGTCACGTGCCCTTCTCCGATATGATCTATTGATCTGTAGACCACGTCATTTCCCAGACTTTGTTGACAGACACAGGTATTAGTAGTCCATATGAGTTTCACATTTGTAAATATGTGCACAAACAGACATATAGTGTTCAAAGAGTAATCGGGATGTCCAGTCTTTTCTATGTCCCTGATAATTACCCCATGCACTTCACAGCAAACAGTATGATCACCAGTGAAGCACAAGCTCCCTCATGATTTATACATATCATAACACAGTCCCCTTTGTCCACAGCTTGCACATTCTGTACTTTCTCTCTCCTTCTCTGTCTCTCTCTCCATTCTTCAGCACTGCTGGCATTGTGCTATGGTGTCTGTGTGGGTTGCACAATCTATAATGCTGTGCGCCCTGCTCTGCTCTGAACTCATAAGAATTTTTTGGTGTTATACCATCTACAGTTCTCTGGGATCTCCTGACAGAGGGATAGATAGATAGATAGATAGATAGATAGATAGATAGATAGATAGATAGATAGATAGATAGATAGATAGATAGATAGATGCATGTATTTTATAACCCCTTGCTTAGTACTTGATCAACAACATACTAATTAGCAACTTATAGGCTAAGGATTTGGTCTGCAAATACACATCTACTCATTCTTCTGACTGGATGATGTCAGCGCTGCTCTTGGAATATAGGGTGGTGGCCATCTGAGGCATCCTTCACAATGGATTCATGGATGCTACTCAAAGGCACTAATATCACAATGTGCAGCATTACTGCCATAAAGTCAGCATAGCAAAACGTCAGTTTAAATAACTAAAACAAAACGTATATTATGTATTTATTTATGCTTTCATTCTTTCATTTATTTTGAAGGGAAGTCAAGCCCTCATTCCTCATTACATAATAATTATAAGATCACTCAACTTTGGGATAAAGGCAAAACATCATTAATCCTAAAGTTTTGTGATCTCAGAAGGAGTACAGCTGCAACAAAAGAGTATTTTACTTTCAACTGAACCAATATGATTAATCAAGTATTATTGTTGCTGGACTTTATGAAATTCCATGATCCCATTTACAACATGGTAAGCTTTATACGAGTCGTTAATTTTTGCTGCTGGTTTAATATTTTATTTGCTGTATCACTACCCTTCCCCTATTAACACTGGGCACAGTTTTAGACTTTTCTTTTGTTCCCAATCTTGTCATTTTTGGTTCTTGTATATACAGCTAATATATTTTGTTCTTAATGCAATATTAAACTTGCATATCTCATCATCAAGAAAATGTATAGCATCTCTCCTGCTGACTTAACAACACTTTAAATATTTTGTGCTGTTGCGTAAATAATCTATAAACAGATTCAGCTTGGATTCATCTGAAATCCAAATGAAAATAATGCCATTAAGAAAATACACCTAGAAGGGGATTCCATCCTTATACATATTCAGTTAACTGGAAAGAAATTAATTCTCCCCAAATGACATACAAATATTCACATAAACTGGGGCCATTGTAGCCCCCAGACCTATGACTTTTAGCTGTTATAGTACATTTGTTAAAGAAAAGCATTATTTTTTAAAGTAAAGCTAGCAAGATACAAATAACATCTGTCTCAACATATTACATTTGTGAATACAAAGTCAGTGACTCACTGTTCTACAGCATGCTTGTGGGGTATGACTGAATTCAACAAATATGCATAAATGAACATCACAGATGAGAAAAAAAAATGACTAAATCATTGGTATTGCTTTAATGAAAAATATTCAGTATACATAATAAATGCCCAGTGTCTCAAATGTAACTTTTACTGTTGCGAATTAAAGGCCTAAAGCTTTTTTCTAAATCTATAGCTAATGGCATTGTGAGTATTTCCTTTCTGCTCAAACTAAGCCTGTAAAAGCTTTTCTTTATTTTTTTGTACGTATGTATGCATTCATTCAGTTTTGTAAACTAAATATAGCATTCTACTGGACTGTTACCATTACAAATATACCATTTCCTGATCTGCATTATGAAATCTCAGGTTCAGTATCAAGACTGCCTTATTTATCTAGTTATACACAAATATAGCCACCTCATAAACAATCTCATGATAAAAGTTTTTATCAAATAACATTTCATTTAAATTGTTGCAAAACTACTCATTATTTCCCATTGTTCTGCCTTTTGATGATAATGCTAGCTAGCATAATTTACAAAATCATGTAAGTCATTCCTTTCTTGTGCAAATAAATTATACAATCTATCAGCAAATGGCTTGCTCTAATAAAATATGCTAAACAATTTATATGTATTGAAAGCTAAAGAATGTCTTTCAGACTTCCATGTTTTGCATAACGTTTATATTTTTTATTTTTATGCCAGCTTTAATAATTGGATATTATAACAATAACCCACGCCTGGGTGTGGGTAATGCTGGATTTAACCACGGTTGGTGTGGTTTGGTCACAAGGGTGATGCCCGAGTGGCCAAACAAAGACAACCGTGGGTAAATCCAGCATTACCCACACCCAGAAGTGGGTTATTGCTATTATATAATGACATTATTTAAGAAAAAAATTAATTACTTTTCTTAAATAATGGCATTGTATAATGCCTCCTTGCTGCCCTTCCGCAGCTGTCTGGTATTCTGTGGCAGTTCTGATGTACTGCGCATGCATATGCTTACACAGTACATCAGAGCTGTGGGCAGAAGCAATGGAGAAAGCAAGATCTTCGTTGCTTTTTACAAATTGTCTTGCTATGTTAAAGGAGTTTAACCTAGTGAGACAGCTTTAAAAAAAGCAACAGAGAATCTCCATTGCTTTTTTTAAAGCTGTCTCGCTATGTTAAACCCATTTAACATAGCGAGACAGTTTTGAAAAAAGCAACGGAGAAAGCAAGATCTCCGTTGCTTTTTACAAAGTGTCTCGCTATATTAAAGGAGTTTAACATAGCGAGACAGCTTTAAAAAAAGCAACGGAGAATCTCCGTTGCTTTTTTTTAAAGCTGTCTCGCTATGTTAAACCCTTTTAACACAGTGAGACACCTTTAAAAAAAGCAATGGAGATAGGAAGATCTCCATTACTTTTTTTAAAGCTGTCTCGCTATGTTAAACTTGTTTAACATATCGAGACGGTGTGTAAAAAGCAACAGAGATCTTGCGTTCTCCATTGCTGTAAAAAAAAGAGTTATACTAATGGAAAAAGTCCAGGCGACTGGCCCTTTTTCCATTACTATAACTTTGATTTACAACATGCACGCTGACCAATCAGTGTGCATGTTTTAGAATATTAATGGGGGGTCATTGTATAATAGTGTTATGGTCACTGTTGGCTTATTTCACCTTTACTCAGACTTTTCTTACCATCACCATCTTAGTTAGGAATAAATCCTTAACCCTGTGTTCTATATGATAGTCCCCCACCAACTAGTTGTCTCTTACTGTCCAAAATAGAACTGTTACTAGGTCCATTGGCATCCTAGGTAGTCCTCACTGTGGCATGATTTAGTAGAATAAAAAAAAAGTTTCTGCAAGGTTCAGAAGTGGAGAATCAAAAAATAACATCCTAACACCATTCATTAACGGTAGCAAGAACTATACTAATTCATTGTTACAGTTACTAAAACATGCATGTGCATGCATGCGCATACACACACACACACACACACACACACACACACACACACACACACACACACACACACATATATTGTCTCTCAACAGAATGATGGACAAATCACAACAGAATCAGGGACAAATAGGTTGATAGGTTCATAGGTAAGTACTGGACCTAGGTAAGCCTAGCCAGCAAGGTTCCCTGGCTTATGCCACCCAAGAAAGTTAATTTCCTGTGCCCCTGTCGAGCAGAGCCACAGAAGTGATCCCCGGGTGTATTTCCTATTTCCCATCCACTCATTAAGATTTTTCTTGAACAGTGCTAATGAGGAACTTTGCTTGACATAGATGGGTAACTTGTTCCAGAGTATAGCAAGTTTCTGGGACAGGAATCTATCCCTCCAACATGTCCTGTTTATTGTGGTGATAAGGTTTAGGTCCCTAGAGCATGTAGCTCAGAGGGATTGGGATTTATTAAGGTGTAGCATGTCCAACTGTTCTGGGTTTAACATAGCTTTATATGTTAGGCAGAGATCTCCTCAGAGTAGGCGATATGCTACAGAGTAAAGCTGAAGTTTTTTTTAAGATGGTCAGTGTAGGGCATCTGTTTGAGGCCAGTAATCCTCTTTGTGAAGTACTTCTGTGGCCTTTCAAGCTGCTGCAGATGTCTTGTGAGGAACATTCCAAAAGGGGCATTGTACTCTATAATGGGTCTAATGAGTGCCGAGTAGAGTGGAACAATGACCTCTTTTTTCCTGGATGAGAATCCTTTTGTGATGAAGTGTGCCACATAGAAGGATTTCTTGACTACTGTGGTGATGTGATTATCAAAGGAGAGACTACTGTCCACTTGGGTCTTAAGGTCTCTTATCACACATTTGGCGTTAAGTAGACTGCCATTTATGTGGTAGTTCATGGGTACATAGTTTTTACCAAAGGGGATGACAATGCACTTTTTGGCATTGAGCTTGAGGCCATGTCTTTGACACCAGGCATCTGTCTCAGTGAGGTCCTTCTGTAGGATGTCCACATCATTTGGGGACTCAACTATTGTGCCTAGTTTGCGGTCATCTGTGAACTTTGTTAGCCAGAGGCCTTCTGTGTTAGTCTGTACTTCAGAGAAGTAGATACCAAACAGGAGAGGTCTCAGGACTGAACCCTGTGGTACTCCACTTGTCACTGGTTTGAAGTCAGATTTGGAGTATGAAACTTTTACAGTCTGGGTTCTGTCAGTGAGCCAGTTGGCAACCCATCTTGTGACGTAGGGATTTATACCTAGTTTAGTGAGTTTAGCTATAATTCCAGAATGGGGGATAGTGTCAAAAGCCTTGGTGAGGTCAAGATAGGCTATGTGAACCACCTTACCCTCGTCTACGGCTTTGGTGACTGCCTCAAAGAAGTTGATCAGGTTCAGAAAGCATGATCTTCTTTTCACAAACCCGAACTGGGTGGGGTCCAGAGTTTGGAGGTTACCAATGTCTTTGTTTATTAGTTCCATGATGATATGTTCCATGGCCTTGCAGACCAGGCTTATCAGGCTAATAGGGCAATATTTCCCAGGATCAGTGGTTGCTCCCCCTTTGTGAAGTGGAATAACTGTTGCTGTGCACCATTCAGTGGGCACAAAGCCTGACATGAGACTATGATTGAACTTGGAGCTTAAGTGGGGAGCCAGTTCATTCTGAAGTTCGTGTAAAATGCAGCCTGGGATGTTGTCCAGTCCCATGGATGCTGTGTTTTTGGTTTTAGAGAGTGCAGCTTTTACCTGCATAGATGTGATTACAGTGACTCTGCATTCTTCCTGTATAGATATGGAGCCTTTAGAGGGTGAGAGGGGGTTAAAGTTAGCACTGAACATATCTTCCATGATGTTGGCAATATCAGTTGGTTCTGTAATTTTCATGCCATTGTGTTGTAACTCGGAGCAGATCTGGGTGTTGCCATTGAGATTCTTAACATAGCTATAGAATGCTTTGTGGTTGCCCTTAGAATAAGTGACAATTTTGTTTTCGTAGCTAGCTTTGAACTTGAAAATAGTTTCTGGGAAGTAATGTTCTATCCAGATTAAGAAATACATAAATAATAGCTAAAATAAGTAAATAATAAACATGTCTGCAGAATCTTGACATAGCTATAAAATGTTTTGTGGTTGCCCTTAGAATCAGTGGCGATTTTGTTTTCTTAGCTAGCTTTGAACTCAAAAATAGTTTCTGAGGAGTAGTGTTCTACCCAGATTGCTTTTTGTAGCATATTGAGAAATAATCTGATACAATCATGCAGACTTTTAAAATGTTAGTGTTACTAAACTGAGACGTTGCAATAATAAGAGAATGTGAATTAATATGCATTTTCTGAAGTCAAAGTCTAAATAAGTCTAATTATTGTCATTACTTCATTATTGTATTGGTGTAATTCATCACCCTTTCTCCCAAAGGTACCATTTTAGGAGGGATTAAGAGGAACAAAGCTAAAATTTGAGTAAAAAACAGGGACATCCCTGAAATATTGTTTGAGGAAAGTGAGACAACTAGAAACACTAAATAAAACATTGAAATGCACACACATACACACACACACACAAACACACACACACTCACACACACACACACACACACACACACACACACACACACACACACACACACACACACACACACACACACACAGTAAAACAAACAAGTTAATTTAACCAGCTGTGATATTAACCTAGACTGGTGCTTAAATAACTGCCAATAACGTACTTGCTCCTAGTTGACAACTGTTGCCAAGCTGACCATGCCCTGTAACAGGTAGCCCCTGCACTGGCTATAATGCTGGCCCAAAGCACAATCACCTGCAATCTATTTACTGTTTTCTTTGTCATATGCATATTTACTATCCTTAGGCACCTTACAGACTGAAGGAGCGATACAGACATCCTGGAGATAATAGGGACATAACCATTCCCTTCCCTGGCAAGTAACAATTATATAAGCAAAATCAAAATCACATGACATCCTAATTACATCAAAGTATTATGGGATTGTTAAAAGCATACCACACTATGCATTTTCTCTCTCTCTCTCTCTCTATGTCTCTAATCATAACACTTGTATTATGCAGAAATGTTTATTATTTATTTATTTTAGCTGTTACTTATGTATTTCTTAATCTGGGTAGAACACTACTCCTCAGAAACCATTTTCGAGTTCAGCAAGGGTATAAATTTAAAAAAGCAGCAATAAAAAAGCAAATGCACAAATGACAAAAATTACATAAATATCAAATAAGAATTTAGCAAAGGCATTTCTTGAATAGTAGCAAACATTTTATAAAGTGAAATAGCAGAATTTCACAAAGTAGTTGCATTACAAATCATAGTCTGATGCAATGTAAAGGAAAGAACAAGTAGAGTCTTTATGCTACACTACACTATAGACTAGGGATTCCACATGATATACACACTATACTATACACTAGGGGAGTCATGTGACACACACTATACTACAGACTAGGGATGTCATGTGACATACACACTATACTATAGGCTAGGGGTGTCATGTGACACACATACTATACTATAGACTAGGGGTATCATGTGACACACATACTATACTATACTATACTATAGACTAGGAATGTCACACAACATAAATACTACATTATAGCCTAGGGGTATCACATGACATTTGCATTATACTATAGACTAGAGGGTGTCATATTTTCACATGACATACATACCATACTACAGACTGGGGTGTCATGTGACAGACATACTATACTATAGACCAAGAGGTGTCACATGACATACATGCAATATTTGACATAGACACATGCACAAGATATACATATCACAATATTAATTCAAATAAGATGTGCTGTATATTAGTGATAGTTTGATATCAGCAACAGAACATAATCCTTGCTATTAGAGCATAGAACAAAAGTGTTCCATTTGAGTGACTTTCAATTAGCTGTCATATCTAGACATTTTACAAGTCACTACTAGATGATGTTGGAGATGTCACAGTGGGTCCAATGGACACATCCATAAATAGGTCATTATCATCAGGTGGGTTTTTCAAAATCATAACAAGTACACTGTGAGGGTGGGGGTATCTGCCAGGATGTATTTTGTCAGATGACATAGTCAGCACTGAATTACAGGTGCCAATTGGTCCTTGCAGGCAGTATCAGTCACCATATAAGGAGCCACCAGTCAAGCAGTATCTCAAGGTTCACAGATGATTGGCTGTTGGGAGCTATTATTAACTACCAAAGTGATGTTGATAGTCAGCAGAAATGCTTCACTGAGACCAACATATCCTGTCAGAAGCATGGCCTGAAGCTCAATGGCCAAATATGTGTCAGCATTCCCTTTGGGAAAAACTAATTTCCCATAAATCACCACATTGATGGCAGTCCATTGAACACAGAAGGCATTATAAGAGATCTGTGAACACAGGTTGACAGCAACCTTTCTTTTGACCACCACATTGCCAGTGTGGTCAGACAGTCCTTCTATGTGGCACGTCTGATTACTAATGGTTTTGCATAAAGGAAGTAGGGGGTCATTGTTTCCCTTTACTCTTCTCTCATTAGGCTAGTCATCGAGTATAATTCCCCATTTGGCATGTACCTCAATGGACACCTGCAACAACTTGAGAGGCCACAAACGTACCTTACAAAGATGATCCTAGGCCTTAAACAGTTGTCCTATATGAACAGACTCAAAACACTCCAACTATTCTCTGTCTCATATCGCCTACTTAGAGGCGATCTCTGCTTGACTTATAAATCCATGTCTCACCCAGCTCTGTTAGAAATGCTACATCCAAAGATATCCCAATCCCTCCACACCACATGTCCCAGAGACCTCAACCTCATTACCAAAATCAACAGAACATGCCAGAGGGACGGGTTCATGAGACTGCCCATGCTATGGACTAGGCATCTCATACATGTCAAGCAGAGCACCTCACTGGCCCTCTTCAAGAGAATTCTTGATGAATGGATGGGAAACAGAGAATTCACCCCGGGAATCACTCCAGTGGTTCTACTCCACAGAGGCACTGGGAAATAATATCAGCTGGCACAATGCCAGGGTAATCCTTTGGCTAGGCTTGCATAGGCTCCAGGGCCATTAGCCTAGTACACACCTATGAACCTAAACATCTGGATATTCCATAAACATGTGTACAGAGGACTGGAATGGCCTGCACAATAGTTTAACATGCTACATGTGAGGCAGATGCCATTACCACACTATATAAAGTAATGTCATTGGGATGTGGTAAACAGTCATGGATGGTACACCAATCAAAATGCTATCAGCTAAACAGGATATGATTTTTGCCCATAGGGACACATGCACACACACAGTTGCTACTATTGAGATTATAACCCCTACCTATCTAGTTTGCATACTATAGTGTTATGCATTTATCAGACATGCCACAGAGCTTACATGATTTCCCTTTGTCTCAAGGTACTTCTAAGGTGAATGACATCAGCAGGCCTAGTAAAGTAAGGTGATGGAACATTTACAGGGTGGTACACAAATCAAAATTGTATAACCCATACAGTATATGATACATGATTCTCACACAAAACATTGTCAATACTGGGATTAGAACCCCTACCTATCTAGTTATTTCTACTACAGTGTTATGCACTTATCAGATGCAACAAATAGCTTATTTGATGTCTCCTAGTCCCAAGGTACATCAACAGGCCTAGTAAAGTAGGGTTCATAGGTTCATAGGTGTATACTAGGCTAATGGCCCTGGAGCCTTTACAAACCTAGGCCATAGGATTACACTGGCATCATGCTACTTGAACTTAGTTCCCAGTGCCTCTGTCAAGTAGAGCCACTGGAGTGATCCCCAGGGTGAATTCCCTATTTCCCATATACTCATCAACATTTCCCATGAAGAGGGCCACCGAGGTGCTCTGCTTGACATGTATGGGAAGTCTATTCCATAGCATGGGCAGTCTCTGGGTTATGTACCTGTCCCTCCAGTATGTTCTGTTGATTGTGGTAATGGGGTTGAGGTCTCTGGAGTATGTGGTGTGGAGGGATTGGGATTTCTTTAGATGTAGCATTTCTAACAGAGCTGGGTCAGACATGGCTTTGTAAGTCAGGCAGAGATCACCTCTAAGTAGATGATATGGACAGAGAATAGTTGGAGTTTTTTGAGCCTGTCCATATAGGACAAGTGTTTAAGGCCTAGGATCCTCTTTGTGAGGTACTTTTGTGGTTTCTTTAGTTGTTGCAGGTGTCTAGTGAGGTACATGCCAAATGTGGCATTGTTCTCGATGATTGGCCTAATGAGGGAAGAATAGAGGGAGACAATGACCTCTTTCTTCCTGAAAGAAAAATCCTTAGTAATGGGATGTGCCACATAGAAGGACTTTCTGACCACACTGGCAATGTGGTGGTCAAAAGAGAGCTTGCTGTCAACCTGTGTTCCCAGATCTGGTATAACTCCTTCTGTGTTCAGTGGACTGCCATCGATGTGGTAATTCATGGGAACTGTTTTTTTCCAAAAGGGGAAGATGACATAATTTTTGGCATTGAGCTTAAGGCCATGGTTCTGACACCAGTCGTTGGTCTCAGTGAAGCCTTTCTCTAGGATGTCAACATCAGTTTTGGAGTTAATAATAGCTCCCAACTTGCAATCGTCTGTGAACTTTGTCAGCCAGAGTCCCTTTGTGTTGGCCTGGACTTCAGAGAAGTAGATACCAAACAGGAGAGGACAACAGGACCAAACCATGTGGGACTCCACTCTTGACTGGTTGGCAGTCTTAGTTGGAGTCAGCTACTTTCACACTGTGGGTTCTATCTGTGAGCCAGTTTGCAACCCACCCAGTGATATAGGGGTTGATGCCTAGCTTAGGGAGTTTTTCTATGATTCCTGAGTGGGGAAGGTATCAAAGGCCTTGGCCAGATCAAGGCAGGCTGTATGAACCAACTTGCCTTCATCCACAGCTCTGGTGACTGACCCAAAAAAGTCAACCACATTGAGCAGGCATGATCTACCCTTCACAAAATCAAACTGTGTGGGATCCAGAGTTTGGAGATTCTCTATATCCTTGTTTTTATAGGTTCATGATGATGCGTTCCATAGCTTTGCATATCAGACTCGTCAGGCTAATGGGGTGATAGTTCCCAGGGTCTGTAGTCACTCCAACTTTTTGGAGAGGAATGACTGTAGCAGTGTTCCATTTGGTAGGGACAAGCCTGAGATGAGGCTGTGATTGAACAGGGCACACATGTGAGGTGCCAGTTCACTCTGTAGTTCATGTAGAGCACAGCCAGGGATATTGTCAGGTCCCATAGAAGCTGTATTCTTGGTCTTGGACACTGCCATTTTAACCTGCGCAGCAGTAATACTGGGTGCCTGGCAATCTACTGGCATTGTGATTGGTCCTTTGGGGGAGGGCTAAAGTTGGCACTGAATCTGTCAGCCAGTATATTGGCAATATCTGTTGGCTTGGTATAGGAGGTACCATTGTGCAGTAGCTCAGAGCACATCTGGGTATTACCGTGGAGATTCTTTACATAAGTATAGAAGGTCTTGTGGTTGTCTTTACTATCTGCTGCAATTCTGCTTTCATAGCTAGCTTTAGAGGATTTGATGAGTGATCTCAACAAGTTTTTCATGCTGGTTTCCCTTGCGGGGGGGGGGGGGGGGGTGGATTTCCAAGGTGATTATTTTGTGGTTGGATCTAACCAGGGAGGAGTTCACTATTGGTGTAGAGCAATGGTCACCCATGTTAGCAATGGCCAGGTCAAGGATATTGCTACTGCTAGTGGGGGTAAGGACGAGCTGGTCCAGGGCATTGGAATTAACGAATTCCAGGTAACATTGGGCAAGTGTATTGGTACATGAGTAGCTTTCCCAGTTAATGGAGGTGTAGTTGAAGTTGCCCAGTATGAGAGTGTTAGGTTGGACCTTAACATTCTCCAGGGTGCTTAGGAATGTGGAGTATGAGTCTTGGGACATGGTTGAGACCTATAGCAGGCTACAACCTGAATCGCTGTTTTACCCAATGTTATCTGCCCCTGAAGTATCTCAGATGTGTTATGTTGGGCTACAGTCTGTAGGTGTGCGTATCCTTTATGAATATGGAAACACCACTGCCTTTGGAGCTTCAGTCCAAAAGGGTGATGGGACATTTACAGGGTGGTACACAAATCAAAATGGTATAACCAACACAGTATATGATTCTCACACATGAACAGTTTCTAATACTGAGATTAGAAGCCCTGCCTAGCTAGTTATTTCTACTACAGTGTTATGCACTTAACAGACATGCCACGGAACTTACATACATTCAAGGTGCTATAAGGTGAATGACATCTGCAGGCCTAGTAAAGTAGTATGATGGGGCAATTACAGGGTGGTACACAAATCAAAATGGTATAACCCACACAGCATATGATTCTCTCTCTCACTCTCTCACACACACACACACACACACACACACACACACACACACACACACACACACACACTTGCCGGTATTGAGATTAGAACCTTTACCTATCTAGCTATGTACACTATAGTGTTACACAATTATCACATGCACTACTGAGCTTACTGGGTTGACAATTGGCCAAAAGTGCTGATAACTGCACAGCTGATTTGAACTGTTTCGGGTCCCAGAAAGTCTGCCTTCAGTCTTTTCATCAGATCTTGCTAGTTGTTTCTTTCCTACACTTCAAATAGCCTAATAGCTTAGTATTCTAGCACATTTGAGAGCCAGCAGCAGTCACCGTTCCTCGCAAAATTAGCTTCGGTACTTAATAGTTATTATCACGCCTTCTGGCATTATTAAAGTGCAGTTCTCTGTAATTTTTCCCATTAACCTGGTGCACTTAGACATTCTGAGCACTGTTGAAACTCCCTGTTGTACACTGATAACCCTCTCCTCTAAACCCGCAACACTCAGACTTGTGAGAGCTACCCCTATATCACCATATTGGCAGATATGCAATCTCCAGTGAAGACTGCACTAGTTGGTCAAGAAGAGAAGGGTCAATAGCTGGACCACACCACATGGAACACATACCCCTCCAGAACACACAGTATCACAGCTCTGACATACAAACAATAACCACACACCCACATTCACAGTGACACTCAATAGATATTTATCCAAACAGTGGAGACCACCAGGAAAGACATGCACTCAACCACCTCAACACAGCACAAACCACAGGACACAGACCTGACTGAAAAAAAAATACATTGTTACACTGCTGAAGGTGCCGACGAAAAAAGGTCAGTAGTAGAAATGTATCCTCGGTAAGCCACCACAGCTGAATAAAAACTGTTAAAAGATAAGACTTTATTTTCCAAGTTAAAAACAGTGATGATTAAAAAGAGCACCAGGATTAACTTATGATAAGCGCTTTTGGCTATATTAGCCTTCTTCAGATCATATTATACTTTGTGCTCCCATTTTTGCTTTAAAACTCTTATTAACCAAATTACTGCTTCAGATTCAGTTCACACTCTCTTGCTGGCAAATAAAAGTATCTTCCATTCAGAATCTGGCTTGCAGTCAAGCCTCCAACCTAAAACCAATCATAGATCTTCTGGCCTTCAATATAGGTTTGAGTGGAACTATGTTATTTAGTCCAGGGAAACAATTTGCTCTCATATTCACTATCCAACTGATTTTGTGAATTTCAGTCATAGTTTTACATCTCCTTCCCTTGTGGTCTGAGAAACAACTTCCATGACAACATTGAGATCACTGTTTTTAACTTGGAGAATAAAGTCTTATCTTTTAACAGTTTTTATTCAGCTGTGGTGGCATACTGAGGATACATTTCTACAGGACATAGATCTCACCTACACAGCATGCCCCTCAACCTAAGCCCCAAAGGCTAAACACCTTGCCTGATACAGTCATCATAAGTGACTGAATTGTGAGTCAGCTGGATGTGCCACTCGCTGGTTTGAAAATGGAGGAGGTAACAGTCAGCTTTCTATCAGATGCCCAACTCCAGCACATAACACACCCAGTCAGGTCACTCCACAACAACTACAAGTATCACTCTGTCATTGTCCTTGTGTGTGTGGATGACTGGAGATGCACATCCATGGTCTATATGAAATGAGATATGGTAGAGCTATCAGATTAGGTGGGCCAGTCAAGTATAGCAGTAGCCCTGAGCAGTATACTACTGTCACCCTGAATGATACCACAGTACAAACAACAAATGATTTACTTCAACAATTGGCTTATGTGTCTGGTGTTTCTGTCATGGGAACCAGTATCTGTCTGCTTGGGATGACAAGACTGACTGACTGACATGACTTGACACAGATGGTCTGCATCTGTCACCCTTGAGTTTCCAGGTACTGACTAAGTGTCTTGCACCCTTATAGTGGGTTTTTCAGTAGTGGCCCAGATCACATTGCCACCTTAACAGCTACACATATATGCAAACAGAGGGTCATGCTGCTCAACACTAGACATCTACATCTTTAGATGCAGCCACTCACAGCACTCCTCAAAATGGTGAACATTGCCATTTGTGCTGTAACAGAGACCTGTTTTACAGCAGCAGACAGCACCCCCCTGCACAACCAGTGTGTAACTTATTCCACACCTGTCACCCCCAAAACATGGGCCACAGATCCAAAGGTGGTAGTGTGTCCATATTAATAATGGATATGCACACATCCAGAGTACTATCCCAGTATAATGTATCTGACATATATCAGGTACAGCTGACATTAGGTGGTAGTGCAATGCAGATCTTAGCCTGCTATAGGTCCACATCCATGTCCCTAGACTCTCAAGCCACATTCCTCAACACCCTGGAATCTACCAAGATCCAACCCGACACTTACATACTAGGGGAGTTCAACTACCCCTCTATCAAGTGGGAAAGATACTCATGCACCAATACACTGGCCCAACACTTCCTGGAATACATCAGTTCCAATGCCCTGGACCTGGTCATACTGACACCCAGTAGAGGAAGCAGCATCCTTGACCTATGTTGATTACCAACATATGCGGCCATTGCGTGACAACAGTAGTAAATTTCTACCTGGTCATAGAGTAAACACCATGGTAATCCATGTCTCAACCACTACCCCTGCAAAGGTAACCACCTTGAACAGCGTCTCCATAGCTGAGTTTGGAGTCATAAGAATAGAGCTGGCTAACTTCACAGCACCATTGCCAATGGAAAATACCTGCATAACCGCCAAATCACACACAAGTGCACTGTACAAACAAGTACAGCAATGCATGGAACTAGCCATACCCAACAGAACCCTGACATGCATCTCCAAACACTGGAGGCCGATCAGGTGGTACCCTGCCATTAATGACCTGTAAAAAACAGAAGGAAGGCACTGCTGTAGAAAATGATGGATTCCCAAGAGTGGTAGAACATCCTTATTAGCCTCACCAACAACTTGAAATCCCTCATGGAATCATCTAAAGCTGCATATAATGGCATAACTGCAGCAGACACTGACAATGATCACAAATACTTTGACAGTTATATCAAGAACCTCCACACCAATACCCAGATGTGCTCTGAGTTATTGCACAATGCTACCTCCTATACTGTGCCAACAGAAATTGGCAACATTCTTGCCAACACATTCAGTGTCAGCTTTACCCCTGTCTCCCTCTAGGTGAATGCTCAGAATGGCAGAATAATGCCAGCCACCCAGGGGTACTCCTCCCAGGTTACACCTGCATTGTCTACAGGTGAAAATACAGCTTCCATGGGACTCCAAATAATCCCAGGCTGTTTTCCACATGAACTACAGAGAAACCTGGCAACACTTCTATGTGCTCAGTTCATTCACAGCCTCACCTCAGGATTTGTCCTTCCCAGATGGCACACTGCTAGAGTCACCCCTCTCCATAAAGGTGTGACAACTACAGACCCTGGAAATTATCAGTCAATTAGCCTTACATATGTGATATGTACAGCTATGGAGCACATCATCAGGGACTTGATAGGGAAACATATAGGTAATCTCCTTACTCTGGACCCCACACAGTTCAGCTTTGTGAAAGTGAGATCATGCCTGCTCAACCTGTTTGGCTTCTTAGAGTCAGTTACCAGGGCTGTATATCACAGTAAGGCACTGCATACAGCCTACATCAATCTAGCCAAGCCTCTTGATACCATTCCTCAGTCAGGAATTATGGTTGAACCTACCAAAGTAGGCATCAACCCCTATATCTCTAGGGAGATTGCAAATTGGCTCACAGATAGAACACACAGTGTGAAAGTAGCAAGCTCCAAGTCATGGATGGGGTCCCACATGGATCAGTCCTGGGTACTCTCCTGTTCAGCATCTAGTTCTCAGGACTCCAGGGCAACACAAAGGAACTCTGGCTGACCAAGTTCACAGACAAGTGCACTCTGGGAGCCATCATTATCTCCACAAGTGATGCAGACATCCTACAGAAAGGCCTCACTTACACCACTGACTGGTGTGGAAACCATGGCCTGTAGCTTAACACCACAGAATGCATAATCAGCCCCTTTAGTAAAATCACAGTTCCCCCTAAGTACCACATTGATGGGTGCCCAGTGAACACTTTAGGTGTTATTAGAGAACGGGGACACAGGTTGACAGAAACCTGTCCTTTAGCCACCACATTGACACTGTGGTCGGGAAATCCCTCTATATGGCACATGTCATTACCAAGGGTTTTGCATCCAGGAAGAAAGTACTCTTCCATCATTAGACCACTCATCACATATAATACCCCATTTGGCATGTACATCAGTAGACACCTGCAACAGCTGGAGAGGGTACAGAAGTACCTCACAATGAGGATCCTATGCATTCAACACCTGTCCTATACAGACAGACTCAAAAGACTCCAGCTATTCTCTGTTTCTTGTCACCTACTTAAAGACAATCTCTGCTTGACTTGAAAAGCCATGTCTGACCCAGCCCTTTTATAACTGCTACATCTAAATACATCCCAATCTCTCTGCACCACACACTGCAGGAACATCGACTTCATTACCACAATCAACACAACATGCTGGGGGGACAGGTTCATCACCCAGAGACTGGAAATGCCCTGGAATAGACTTCCCATGCATGTCAAGCAAAGCACCTAGATGACTCTGATGCAGAGAGATCTTGATGAGTGGATGTGTAATACAAAGTTCACCACAGGGATCAGTACAGTGGCTCTACCTGCTGGAGGCACTGGTAACTAATGTCAAGTGGCACAATGGCAGGGCACGTCTATGGTTTAGGCTTATAATGGCTCCAAGGCAATTAGGCTAGTACACAATTATGTACATACCTCTCAATCTCTTAGAGCAAGACATCTGGACAAAGACATAAATAAAAGTGGGGAAAAGGCACAAAAATAGGGACACTTTTAAAATATTGCTCCTACAAACCTAGAAAGTGTATAGAATAACAGGTTTGGCGTCAGCAAAGCATGTATGAAGGTTATAAAGTCTGAAACTCAAATGCCTGTTATTATTTTCTAACTTCGATCTTTACTGATTTGTCACTATTTTGCCAGAAAAGCATACGTTTGTCAGAAATCAAACATATGAGGCAGATATCTGGACATTGTGCAAAAATCTGTAAAGTAGAGAGGTATGCCTATGTACCTATATGGGGGGTGACATCAGCATGACTGATAAAGTTGGCCAGTAAGTGGGTAACTTATCAAAATACTTCTTCATACAAACACACTTATACCCCAGAAACACATTTGCCAGATCTGAGAATAGAATTCCTACCTACCTAGTTCTTTGCACTACAGTGTTACACAGTTATCACACATGCTACAGAGCTTGCCAGCCTTACAGCTGGCCAAAGGTGCTGATAAGGGGAATGACATCAGCAGGCTTGATAAAGTAGGTTTGTGGGTGTGAGACTTATAAAAATACTTCTTCTTACAAACATACACACACACAGACACACACACACACACACACACACACACACACACACACACACACACACACACACACACACACTCATTTGGCAGATCTGAGATGAAAACCCCTGTCTATCTAGGGATTTGTACTATAGTGTTACACACTTATCACACACACTATGGAGCTTACTGAACTGACAGCTGGCTGAAGGTAACAATAAGGGGAATGACATCAGCAGGACTGATACACTGGGGCACTGGGAAGTGTTGTGGGTGCGAATGGCCTAAAACTGTTTCACCTACATAAAAACACACACACCCTCATTCTCACATACACAACTATCACACACACACACACACACACACACACACACACACACACACACACACATGCACGCACATGCACACACACACACACACACACACACACACACACACACACACACACACACACACACACACATACACACACACACACACACACACACACACACACACACACACACACACTTGCCAGTATTGAGATTAAAACCCCTACCTATCTAGTTATTTGTACTATAGTGTTATGCAGTTATTACATGCATTACAGAGCTTATAAGGATAATCGGTGTGCAATAGTACTTCTAAGGCGAATGACAGCAGCGGATGTTGTGAAATAGGGCAATGCAAAGTGTACTGAGTGGGAAGACCCTCCTAATACTTGGACCTATGGAGACACACACACACACACACACACACACACACACACACACACAGGCAGATGATGTGTTATTATAAACTCAACCTCAGTTTTGTTATACAATGGGGCTCACCTTTTATACTAGCATGTACAACTGTTTACAACTGGTATGCCACTGACCACAGGAAGACATCACTGTATGCCATTCAAGGTATCCAAGTGTGTGACTCATTCTGTGTCCCCCTGTGTCTCTCTTTGTATCACTGTGTATCTCTTAGTTCCCCACATCTATGTGTGTGTATGCTTGACATATGTCGTTATCTGTTGCCTATATATATATATATATATATATATATATATATATATGTGTGTGTGTGTGTGTGTGTGTGTGTGTGTGTATCTGACACAACAGATGCAGATATATCACACATGGGCTACCTACAGCTAGCTGAGAGTATTCCTGTCTGGTGTGTGTGTTTGGAGACTGTGGAGGTGTACATAGCTGTCTGTATGCATAGACAGATATACACAATACGGTCATATAGTCCAATGTGGGTTCAAACATGTCCTGTGATTCTGTAAGTGTAGAAGCATGCCCAGTGTAACCGTCTATAGTTAGGGTGGGACTCCATTACAGAGACAGGTGTACTCCAGTATAGGGTTTTATGTGCTACAGCCATACCTCTCAGGAGTACACAGCAGTTTTGTCAGGGTACTTGTTTTGTTTAGCAGATATTTTCTCACATATCCGTAGTCTGTAACTGCAATGTGTTGTGTCATTACCTAGTGCCAGACATCCTCAGATCATCACTGTGCTTTACCAGAGGAATACTAGTTGTATGATCAATATTATGAGATCACTAGGGCAGCTATGTAAATTCTTCCTAACAAGGCCATTTGTGAGGTGTATCTACAGGCAGTGTAGAATGACTTACAGTTGTGTAAACAGTCCAGCAACCTGGTGATATACTGTCTGGGGATCTCCTGCTTGTGTGGTATCTTTCTAACCTGTGATGTCATATGCTTGTGTATAAATACGTATGACCTGTACATTTTTAGACAGATTGTCCAGGTATTTGGCTAGAGGTTTCATTCTTTCTAAGTAAACATGTGTTTTATGGCAAGTTAGTTACATATGATTGAAGTGTGCTGCTACATGATCATACAGACATTTCTGTCTCAGAATACTTTACCTTCAAACCATTTCCACTACTACAGACACCCTACCAACTTTCTCAGTATATAAAGCCAATATTTACAACACATGCCTATCATTGTGCCTTTGTTCCACTTTTATTTCTGCCCTTGTCCAGACATCTTGCTGTCAAGAGTTTGGGAGTTATGGGCGTGAGAGTGCATTCAACTGTGCAGGCATGTCCATTCTTTGTAAAAGCATACAAAAGAAAACAGGATTATTGAGAATGACCACTGGTAGCAGTACCACAAAGCACTTATATTCACAAAAGTCCTGGCACCTCTGCTACATATCCTTCAAGATGTCACTAATATGTTTAGTATACTCCACATAGCACTGTGACTTCCAGGTATGTTAGTGGCAGAGCAGTGGGTGCCACTGACATGCATAACAGTTGGCACTGGAGTTATCTGAACATGGCCTGTCAAAGGCAGCACTATACCTAGAGCAGTACAAGATTACTGCCAAGAGAACATGCTGGCCAGATCCAGACAATATTAACCACACATGCACATAGTTCATTGACCCCTGCTTATTGTGGACAGAAAACATGTTTTCATGTGTATTGGTATAGCCCTGCCAATGTGTGCTATGCTGCTCTTTCCATGCATACATATATGTTACTGCATTTCTGTGGGTATATGTGGGGGGCACACCTGGCAACTGCACACATTTACACAGACTGTACTGATATTTTCTTTACATTTTGGTTCCATTTACCATACTATAGTGCCCTGTCTTAGGGAGTGGAGGAATATCAGTATAGAGGCCAGGTCAGATTGTACTGGCATACATCTGAGTTTCAGACTTCTTACCCTTAATAGTCTTACTGCAACTGCTGGTCCTGCTGTGCTATGACTGTGTGAGTCTGTAGGGGGTTAATTCAACATTGTTGCCATTTGTGTGCCTTTACCAGACATTTCTCTGTGATTTTCTACAGCTGACTTGCTGTGTGGGTGTGAAGGGTGGTTATAGGACCCCTATCCTGATATCCATGCCGGTGACCTATGACCCCAAGTTAGTTGTCACCACACATATAGTGCAGTGGAATTTTCTGCCTTGGGTACTACTGCATAGTGTGTGGAGGCCAGTTTTAGTCAGACATTTTCTGGTGTCCCACATAGCTGTCAGTTGTGTGCTGCTATCCCAGTAGGCCATCCCATTCCCTTGCATGCATGCAGCATTACCATAGATATGCTAGCAGAACATACTATTCCATTCCTTTATTGTTAAGAAGACTGGCTTACCTTGTGCTTGCATCAGTTGTGGGGACTGTGCTTGAGGGCCGCCTGTGTTGGATGCACACAGTACACTACCTATACATGGTAAGTTACAGGTGATGTGATGTGTGTGTTATCCATTTTACTGTGTGTGCGAGTCAGAGAGAGGTGTCAGTCCCTGGGGTCCCTACAGTGTCAGTGTGTGTGCTATGCGTTGCCTCTTTGCCAAGGCATGAGCATACTTGGCACGCCTCCATCTGCCCACATAGGCAGATGGAGGCATGAGCATACTGGGCATGCCTCCATCTGCCTATGGGGACAGGCTCAGGGGCCTCCTCCTGTGAGTCCCTCTGTGCCTGCGGGGACCTTAGCAGTGGTGGTGGGCTGTGTGGCCCTTACCCATGCTGTCCCTGCTGTAGCTGTTTCCACAGGATCATATTGTGTTAGCATGGCACTTACTATGAACATGTGTGCTCATGTGGGTAGAGAGTACTGCAAGGCTCCACCAGATATGTCAAGGCAGTGGAACCATGACTTGAGCATCCCAAACACATGCTCTATAATGATCCTGTTTTTTGTGTGTGCATCATTATGGCATTCTTCTGTGGGTGTGGGTGCATTTAAGATGGGTGTCATCATCCACGGCTCCAGTGCATAGCTGGCATCCCCCACCAAATGGCTATATGGGATGCCCCCCACTGACAAAATGCTTGGTACAGCTGTGACGAATGCCAGATGTGGGAGTCGTGATAGCTTCAGGGGCTGCCAGCACACACATTCATGATAATGCCCTGGACATCGTACACAACCTGTCAGTTGATGGAGGGGAACACCTTGCAGTTTATGTAGACCCTATTCTGTTTACTGGGTGGTGCTTTGATGTAGATGTGCATGCAGTCTATGGCACTCAGTACCTCTGGGTATTGTGCTTCACAGTGGAGGAGACACATATTTCTGGTCCTCTGCTCATGGGTGTTGGGGTAGTAAATGTGCTCACCAGCATGTTTTAGCATGGTGTCCAGGAAGCAGTGGAGTACTCTGGAAGGAGATGCCTGTGAGACCCCCACGATGTCTCCAGTAAGTCTTTGGAAAGTACCTGTAGCTAGAATTGTTAAGGCTACACATACCTTGGTATCCACTGGGATGGGGTCCCCTCTGTTGGTTGGCTTTGAGTTGAGACCAGAACAGCTCAGTGATTTTCTGACATGTGTCTCTGTCCACCCTGTAGCACTCTACTATTTCTAGATCATGTAGCCCCTGGTAGGTTACCCTGGGTCTGTACACTCTTCTCCTCCTCCTTAGTCTGTGGCACTTGTCAGCATTATCCTCCTTTCCGCCATCAGCCTGTAGCACATACTGATGGATCAAAGCAATGGCAGCCCCTAACATTTTCCAAGTTAAAATTCCCCTGCATGTATATACCACTGGTGCAGAGTTTGTGGGAAAAAAACAGACTGTAAGGTGTTTCCATACTTTATACTGTTGTGCTGCTGATGCTGCCTGTATGACTGGCTGACTATGATACATTCCAGCTGCCAGCTATATTACTCATGGCTTTGCTTTGGCCACTGTGAGTGTTAGAGGCTTTAGTGCTAATTTGTGCATGATTGCCTTTATTCTGCTGTTGCCCCTTTTTGTAATTCATTTTTACTCGCATCTCCTCCCATTTACAGTTATGCGGCCACCTGCCAGCTGTATTATATTTGCATGGCCCATTCTGAGTTGCAAGACTCCCATAGCAGTGATTTCTACGTCATCTCACATTTATTTTGTACTGTTGCCCTTTGATTTATTTTACATGTCCTCCCATCTTCAGCGCTGCAGCCACCTGCCTGCTGGAGTATATTTGCATGACCCAGTCTGAGTTGCAAGTATCCCATAGTAGTGATTTCTACTTCATTTCTCCTTTATTTTATGCTGTTGCTCCTTATTTTTTATTTTACATGTCCTCCCATCTTCAGCTCTGCAACCATCTGCCAGCTGTATTATTGAGTGCTTTCACTGGCCCATTGTGGGTTGCAGGCTCCCATATTGCGGATTTGTACAGTGTTTCCCTTGTTCTTCTGCTTTCTTTGCCTTTTCCTATATCCTTCCTCTTCGTGCCTGTAGCTAATGTAAACATCAAGAAATGGCCCTCCCCTGTGCCTGAACATGCTCCTCAGTTCATGGAATAAAAGTAAACAGCCTCAAACATGCCCCCTCACTTAGCTGTGCTTAGCTAAGCTGAAACCAGCCAAGAGAGCTCCAATGTCTTACAGCAAGCATGACACACACCCTTTTCATGTTCCTTGCTCCTCCTGCCTACATAATCCTGTTAGAGCATCTACACGGTTATGTGCAGTCTGCCACTTAGAAAAAATCCTAACAAAGTTGTGATTCAGTATGTCCCCTCATTAACATACCCCACTGCCTTAAGCCCTAGTTACTGCACTAATCACGAGCCTTCTCCTTTAGCAACCAATTTTCCCTGCCTATGTTTACTTTTTGCATGCCATTGACTATAATGGCAAAATACAGAAAGTAGTAATAATGAAGTTTCCCCCCCATTTCTACATTTTCTTCCCAATCCCACTAGTGTACCATTTCCCCTGCCCTCAATGGCTGAGTTCGGCCAACTAAAATAAAAGTTTATATATATTTTCAAATGGTTTTGCATGCCAATGGCCATATATTTGGCCATTGGCATGCATAACATATTGAATACATGCTTTCTGGAGAGCTGAGATGCTTCCATTGTGTAATTTGCAGAAATGTTTTCGGTTAGTAACTGTACTGTTCCAACACAAAGACATGTCGCTTTGCTGGATCAGTAAACCAGCTCATTTGCATAGTTTTCACCAGCAAATGAGCTGATTAGCATCCAGCATGGCTTTCCATGCTGGAACAGTGTAGAGCTACTCATGCACATCAAAACGGCATGTACCCGGATCCCGAAGCAGCCATTTTCTGTGCAGGAGCGGCTACACTGTTCCTGCACAGAAAATTATGCTTCATGAATCCTGAGGGCGAGTGATGAGTAAATATAAGGTTTTGTATGCAGAGTAGCAGAAACTTAAAAGGTTACATAAGAATTTCTGTGAGCAGAGTATAGAAGAAGCTTTGGAGGCTGCATAGGAAGCATAGGATGAAGTAGTTAATGATAAGTTTTAGTAAGTTAGTTTGACTGTATTATAAAGATAGGTAATAATCAGAGAGAGTGAGTACAATGACAGGACCAGTGTTTTTTTAAGTGGTCTTTGGTTGCTAGCTTACGTTGTTTGGGATGAGTCAGGGTCCTTATTTCTAGTGGGAGTTTGTTCCATGCAGTAGAGGGATTGTAGCTATATAAGTTGTACCCTGTGTTGGATTTGGGTTTATTGATTTTTAGTAGGTCTTGGGTTGAGATTTGGAAAAGGCTGGTAAGGGAGTAGTGAGAGATGGGAGAAGATAGACTTGAGCAGAAATTAGGCTGATATAGGATGGAGAGTATGATTTGGAGTTGAGATTGTAGTAACAGGTGAGGTAGTTCAGGCCAGTTCAGGTATTTTAGGGAGAGACAGTGGTGAGATTTATATGTTTGTTGAGCTGCAAATCTAGCTATTTTGTGATAGGTTGGTTCTAATTTGTTAAGTAGGGAGAAGTTCAGATTTGTGAGTATTTGGGAACAATAGGTTAAGCACGGTAGAAGATAGCTATGGGTAACAGAAATCCTAGCTTCAGTAGTTAGGAATTTGTTGTTCTTGTACAGTAGTCCTAGCTTTTGGTGGGTTTTTTCTTCACTTCAAAGATTGCCTACAGAGAGTGTGTTTGAGGCTGTGAACCCCAAGGATGTAGCAGCATGACACTTACTTAGCTGGAGATGTACATTGTCACATTTGTAAGCATGCTATTGTGACCCTGCCTAATAACAGAATTATAGTCCATGCAAGTGCCACATGCCTGGCAAAGCAGCATAATCAGTCTACCATGTTACCCCACACTGTCAGGTACTGTGTTACCTTAGAGTGATACCATAAAGGTAATAACATGTTACATTTAAGCATCTGCCAGGCCACTGCCTAACCATGGCCTGTTGTGATGTATACACAAACAATAATCTATTGCTAATGGCATTATCAATGACTGTTGAAGAGATGTGGACAGCATCCCAAATCTGTACTCCTACTACACACAAACACAACATGTGAGAGATTTCACTATATTAAAAACCTTGAAACCATGCTGTCTCACACACCAGTCATTACATATGACAATGAGCAGTTTGCCAACATGCACACCTCACCTCCTACTCCATCCAAACCCACATCACACATAACCATGTATGCAGAGGTCCTTACCAGAAACATACCTAAACACTAGACACCTCACAAACCCAAACACAAGCATGCTACACATAATGCTACCTCTGCAGAATACAGTACACATAATAGCTCACACACCACTGTCTTACCTGTCAAACCCTTAAGACAAAACACAAAATCAAATATATTAGTTATAGGTGATTACATCATAAGACACATTGATGTCCCTCTCACCAGACTGCATAAAGGAAAGGTCATGGTCAGCTGTCTGTGAGGTGCCAGGATATGCCATATCACACATGCACTCAAGTCTGTCAACAGCATGTACTGTTATGACTACTTCATAGTTCCTGTTAGTATGTATGACTTGAGACATACCTCTCTGGACTGTATAAAGAGACAAATAACTGAGCTCTTGGACTATGTGTCTCAGACAGGTATGCGGTTGGCCTTCAGCTGCATTAAATCTTCACCTAGGATGACACATCAATCCAAACAGAAAATGTTTGACTTCAATAATTAGCATTGCATGTGGTGCCATTCTAAGGGGATCCACTATCTGTCAGCCTGAAATGACATGATTAACAGACCTTGATGCATTGACAGGGATGATCTTCATATGTCACCCCCGGGATTTCGATTACTGTCCAAGGCTCTTGCCATCCCCAAAGTGCCCTTTTTAGGCAGTGTTTCAAGGACAAAATTTCCAGTGTATAAAACTCCATGTACAAACAACATCAAGGTTATGTTGCTAAATGCTGGTTCAAGGTTGTGGAGAACACCACAACCATACCAGGCTACACCTTCTTCCCCATGTACAGACCTCAAATGGAAGGTGTACAAACTAATGGAGGCAGTATATAAATATTCATTAAGGATACCTACACATGCAGATTGGTTAAACAGTATAATTCCCTGGATACACTTTGGGTGCTATTAACTGTCTGTAGGGTAGTTATTCAAGTCATTGCCAGCTACAGGAGCTAATCCATGAAACAGGACACCCACTCTGCTTATTTGGATCTAGATGAGTCTATCAAGATACATCCAAACACCATAAAGGGTGACTTTAACTACCCACTGACTGGGTAAATTACTTGTGGTGAAACTCACTTGCCCAAAGATTACTCAGTTTCATTAACTGCAATACCCTGGGCCAGCTGGTTTACACCCCCACAAGGGGAGCCAACATACTGGATTGGGTGCTTATGGATATGGGGGACCACTGTAGCACCCCCACTGTGAGGGCCTCCCTGGTAATATTGAACCACAAATCGGTCTCATTCAAAGTAAGTATCACACCTGACACTCTCCTTGCAACAAATAAACTATAAAACTTCACCAAAGCAGATTATAACCTCCTATGGGATGGTATAGATAGCTTCACTGCACATCTCCCATCAGATGGAACTGGCAACTATGCCAAGCTCTACACCAATGCTTTATACAAACACCTGTATAACTGCATTAACCCATCTGTACCTGATAGGAGCAAAAGTAGCTCCTCATGGAAGAGCAAACTTGCCTGGTAGGCAACTGCCATTAACAGGCTTTACAATAAGCGGAAGACATTGCTGTGTAAAAGTAGGCATGAGGGAGCCCCCTAAACTGGAAACACTCCCACCTCAGCTTAAACAAGCACATAAGAGTTGTTGTGAAGTCCTCCAAAACAAGGTATGGGTCCAAATTAGCCTCAACAACAAAGGAAAACCACAAGGCATTCTATAGTTACATCTTTAACCTAAAAGTAAAGACCCAGATTTGTGCCAAATTCATAGTTAATGATACCACATGTACTGAGCCTGTAGACATAGCTAACCTGTTGGCTGACAGGTTCTGTGAAAACTTCACTCACCTGTCCCTACCACACATACCCCATTACATCCCTACCACCTGTCAACTACCTTATATCTCTAAATATCAGGTCAGAAATGGCCTCACTAAGGACAAAAACGTAGCATCTATGGGACTGGATAACATCCCAGACTGTGTCCTACATGGGCTCCAATATGGATTAGTAACACCATTGGAAACTCTTTGCAATCATGGTGTAACCGCCAGCTTCATCCCAGTTGACTGGAAAACAGCCACCATTATTCCCTTGCACAGAGGTGGTGCATCCACTGACCCCAGGAACTGCAGATCTATTAGCCTGACTAGCCATATCTGCAAAGCCATGGAGCAGATCATCATGGACCTTATAAACACAGATATTGGTAATCCCCAAACAGCTGACCTACACAGTTTGGATTTGCCAAAAGGAGATCATGTCTGTTAAAGGTGGACTTCTTTGAGACAGTCACCAAGACCTGGATGATGAGAAAATTTATCCATACAGCCTACCTTGACTTAGCCAAGGTGTTTGACACCATCTCCCACTCAGGGATAATTGACAGGCTCACCCAACTAGGCATCAACCCTTATGTAATTAATGGGGCCATTCACTATCTCACTAATAGAACTCATATAGTCAAAATAGGGAATCTACCTCCAAAGCAGAGCTGTAACCAGTGGTGTTTCATAGGGTTTAGTCTTGACCCCTCTGCTGTTGGAATCCATTTCTGTGAAGCATAAGTACAAAGTAATTGTGGCTGACGAGGTTTGCTGATGCCTGCAAAGTGGGAATGGTTATAGAATCTCCAAATTATGTTAACATCCTACAAGAGGGCCTTACATGAACAAATGATTGTTGCCAAAGTCATGTCCTTAAACTCAATGCAAATATATATATATATATATATATATATATATATATATATATATATATATTATTCCTTTCAGTAACAGTGATGTTCCTGCTAAGTACCACATCAATAGAAATAATGTAGGTACATATTCAGAGGTGAGAAACCTGGGTACACTGGTTGACAGCTACCTTACCTTAGATCATCATGTCTCCACAATGGTAAGAAGAGTATTCTATCTTTCTCATGTCATAAGTGAGGGCATTGTCTCCAGAAAAAAGAACTTATAACCTCCATGTACTCTTCCCTCATCAGACTAATATTTGAGTGCAATGGGTCTTTGGTGTTTACCTTTCCAAGCACCTGCAGCAATTGGAGAGACCACAGAGGTTCCTCATAAGGAAAAGTCAAGTCTTCTGCATCTGTCCTATGGGGATTATCTGAAATCACTGTCACTATAGTTTGTCATTCAGACTGCTCAAAGGTGATCTCTGCCTTGCATATGAGGCGATCTGTGTCCCTGCTTTATTGGAAATGCTGCATATCCATAAGTCAAATGGTTCATGGGTTAGTCACTGTAAAGACCTTAACCTGGTGTGTGACATTAATAAAACATGCCAGAGGTAGAGATTTGTCTACCAGAGTTTAACAAACCTTTGGAAGAGACTCCCACTTCACTTCAAATAGAGCAACTCATTGGCCCTCTTAAGATGCAATCTTACTATTGGATGTGTGACCATAATTTAACCACGGGGGGTCCACCTGTGTCCCTCTTGGACAGGGGCAATAGATGGTGATATTGTAAATAAGGGTAAGCATTTGGCTAGCCTTGTAAGGGCCCTAGGACCATTAGCCTAGTAAATTGCAATGATGCTATGATACCATAGGCTGATGTAATATTTCCTGACTAACATCCACACACATCAACTTAAATGGAGTGAAAATACTACCCCTGTCTGTTTACAGAACACTGCATTGCATGCACAAATGGCTTGTGTGAGATTAAACCCCCTATCTGTTTAGTCTTGCATACTACAGATCCCAGTATTCAACAAGTGCACCACTGGTTAAGTTTGACATTAATGTGACTTTAGGTACTCTTATGGTCGATGACATCAGCAGCCTCTGTGGAGGACAAGAGTTTAGAGGCCTGCAAGGCTCAAAACAGTGTAACACCTTGCCCATTTATAAGTCAGTGTGTGATTCATAATTGTTTTTTCAGAAGATGCTCCTACACAAGTGGGCTGCAGTGAGATTAGAACTTCTACCTAACTAGTCATCCACCATAGCGATTACAACACTTAGCACATGCACCACAGCTTAAGTTCAACATTGACATGGCTTTACATACTCTTATTGTAGATGATATCAGCAGTTCTTGTGGAATATGTGAATTTGGAGGCCTGCATCAAGTGTAAGGGCCAAAAAGTGCAAAACAATGCCCATTTTGAAGTTAGTGCAGTATTCACACTTGGCTCAAAGCAATGTAAAACCTTGCCCATTTATAAGCCAGTGCGGGATTCATAACTGTTTTTTCAGAAGATGCTCCTACACAAGTGGGCTGCAGTGAGATTAGTATCTCTACCTATCAAGTCATCCACCATAGCAATCACAATACTTAACACATGCACCACAGCTTACTTTTGACATTAACATGGTGTTAGGTACTCTTATGGTAGATGACATCAGCAGTCCTTGTGGAGGATGAGAAGCTGGAGGCCTGCACCAACTACAAGGGCCAAAAAGTGCGAAACAATGCCCATTTTGAAGTCAGTGCAGTATTCACACTTGCTCTTTAGAGAAATATATATGCATACACACCAAGAGGGCTGGAGTGAGATTAGAACCCCAATCAATCTAATCCTACACACTTCAGATCACAGTACTTAAAGCATGTGTCACAGCTCATGTCTGCTTTGCAAATGACTGCAGGTGAAGTAATCCTAGACAACATAAACAAGCACGGTGTTAGACAGCTTGGGAGGCCTGCAGAGTCACATTACTTCCAACTGTCATCTGCAGCTAGTAGCATAACAGTCAGAAAACTGTTCTGTAGCCTAGCTATGTGACAACAGTACCCATATTGGTCATATGTGTCTGTTTGCATTTTGATAGGTAAGCCTGTAACAAAGGTAAATTAGCCCTGTCAATGAGTGTGCACACAACATAATATGTTACACAACTTGTTCAGTTGTTGATGTATGTGTGGTGAAATCCAGAAGACACGGGGGGGGGCTGTAGTAAATGTGGGTGTTGATGACAATATGTGTACATATTCATATATGATGACATACATTTTCAAGGTTTCCACATGCTGTCTTAGGGAGGTGTGGTGTGACTTAGCACTCTCCAGATGTTTGCAGCAAGTACACAGGTTTGACTCATAGTTTATTCTGTTTCACACGGAATTGTGGTTTGCTGTTAAATATGGTATCATTCACATGTGATGTGAGAGAAGGCTGCCAAAACTCTGAACTTCAGATATCCCAATAGTCCTTCATTTACAACACATGTTATTCTAAGCACTTATACAGTTATGTAAGTGCATTGTCTAATGTTGAACCCTTCCTTTTGGTCCTTTGTCCAACATTATAAGTGTCATAGTGCAGCTTTACTCTCCATGATCTGGGTATGTAGGGTAATACAGACACACACACACACACACACACACACACACACACACACACACGCACACACACGCACATACACACAAACACACACACATATATTTGTATATAAATATAATATATATATATATATATATATATATATATATATATATATATATATATATATACATATATATATATGTGTGTGTGTGTGTGTGTGTATATATATATATATATATATATATATATATATATATATATATATATATGTATACATACACACACACACACATATATATATATATATATATATGTATGTATAAATAGGTAAACCAAATTGTGCGAGAACCAAAGGATTTCTGCTCTGCTTAACTAAGTGTATGGGCATAAGCAGTAGCTTTTTTGGCTTGTTGCATGTTGCTAAGCAGCACACAAATGGGTGGCATATTGCCTCCATTAGAGACTTACTGTTCCAAAACTGACTCTAGTCTACACCTAGCTGTACCCCAGGTCGGGATTTTGATATGATTACAAAAACTCAAAGCAGGGTCTAACTACATACTCAGGTCCATAAATGAATCTAGAGTTTCAACCACTGTATGCTGTATGTAATATTCACCTTTCTATTTATGTCTTCCAAATCTCATATGCTTAATTTTGATGTATTCATCAGTGTATTATGCTCTTCTGCTCAAATGGTCAATTTAGTCAAATTATTTAGCAGACATGCCCCATCTGTAACACATGTAATCAGTATAACCAATTTCAAGTCATCTGCATATAGACTGTAGAACAACTCAGATGAAAAAGATAGGAATAAAGACAAATCTAAACAACCCTGGGCTTAGCCTAGGATAGAGTCCTGTGGGATACCCTAACTGTACCCAAGTTGCTGTATGGTACTTGCCATGTCCTGTTTTGTAAGATATACAGCTATCCATCTTATCACATGTGCATTAATACCTGGTTGTTCTAATTTGTTGATCAGTGTTTTATGTATGGCTCTGTCACATCTGTATAAATTACATCACAGCACAATTTTTCATTCATATCTGTTATTATATTGTTATACAACATCATGTTACAGGAGGTACTAGATCTATTTTCAACCTATGCATGCTGCCATATGGTTTCAAGTCCCAAATTTTACATTTCTGATAATGACATCCAATATTACCTAAGACTTTTTAAATAGGTCTTAGATATGTGGCGCAGATGCAAATGGGTACTAGATATCTGAAATAGGTTAATACTAGTATAGGGCACACAGAGTCACAGTCTTTAAAACAATACTTATATTAGTATAGTACACACAGAGCCACAGTCTGTAAAACAATACTTATACTAGTATAGCACACACAGAGTCACAGTCTGTAAAACAATACTTATTACTCCTTAACATGGCAAACATCTGGACATCTTGGGATTACAACCCTGAATACCATCACACAAGCTACCTGCCTTAGTCATTTGAGCCACACAGGTTGCTTGACAGACAAGGGATCATTCATCACACCATCACCTGCATAAATATGTACTTTGCTATTCTTAGTTAACTAACACATACTATGTATGTTCAAATTGTGCATTACTGTCCTGATGCTGTCTGGCATACTAAGTGTGTAAAATGCTCATACAGCTTAGATGATTTATTGTTATGGCAGTTAATGTTTTGAGGGGGTAGGAGAAGAAAAGCCCAAGCTCTGCTAGGACACACACTAGTCTGATTATCATTTAACCTCACTTTCTAACATGTCCCTTGAATGATGAATATTCCATGCATGAGGCCTACTGAATACAAATGGTGATATGTTAATGGAATAGATGTCCATAGTCCCATGTGGATGTAGTTTCTGTCCAAATAGCCCAGTATAGTTGCCTGCATAATGTACCTGGTCTATAAATACAATGCCATAACATAATTATCCACTATGCTACTGTGTAGGTTATGGATTTACCTTGCAAGTTCAGCAGTTGACACAACTGCTGCACTTGCAGCAGTTGACACAACTGTAGTTCAGGGCTGACTCTGTCTGATGTAAGCAGTACACAGCCAATAGATGGATAGGTACAGAATGTGTGATTTGGCTGGCATCAGTCTTCACATCTATTTGGGAGAAGGAGTAAGATGTTAGTCCCTAGGTCCCTCGATTGTCAGTGAATGTGCTATGCTTTGTCTCTTAGCCATAGCCAGGGAGTACTGAGCACACCTATGTCTGTTTACAGGGACATCAGCAAGGGGTTCCTCCTCTGAGTCCTCCTGTGACTGTGTCTGTGGTGACCTAGGCACTGGTGGAGAGCTGAGTATCCCTTCCCTTTGCTGATCTTGCTCCAGTGGTTTCCGCAGGATCAGATTGTGTAGCATAGCACATACTGTGAATATCTGTGCACATGTGGCTGGAGTATACTGCAAGGCTCTACTAGATATTTTGAGGCACCAGAACCATTACTTCAGAAGCCCAAACACACACTCTGTGATGTTCCTGGTTTCTCATTATACCATTCTTCCATGGGTGGGTGTGTATTTCTGAAGGGTGTCATCATCCATGGTTTGAGGTTGTAGCCAGCATCTCCCAGTAAATGGCCATGTGGGATGTCTTCCCTAGCAAACATCCAGTACAGCTGTGATGTGTGCCAGATATGGGAGTCGTGATAACTGCCAGGGTTGCCATCACACACATTCATGATAATGTCTTGGGTATTGCACATGACTTGGCAGTTGATGGAGTGGTATCCATTGCAGTTAACATAGATTCTACCCTGCTCACCAGGTGGTACCTTGATGTTTACATGAGTGCAGTCTATGGCACACAGTATGTCACGGTAGTGTGCTACATGGTAAATGTGTTGCATATTGCTGGTCCTCACGTCAGAGTCATGGGGAAAAATAAATGTGCTCACTGGCGTGTAGGAGCATAACATCCAGAAATTGCTGGAGTATCCTAGACGCAGATGCCTGTGACACCCGCATCATGTTCCCAGTTGGTCTTTGAAAAGTACCTGTAGCTAGTAACGTAAAACACATACCTTAGTTTACACTGGGATGGGTTCCCCACTGTTAGCTCTGGTTCTGAGTTGAGGGTGGCAGAACTCACTGAGCTCTTGTAATATGTCCCTGTCCACCCTGTAGCAGTCTACAATTTCCAGCTCATGTAGCTCCTGGAAGGTTGCCCTGGGCCTGAACACTCTTCTTTTTCTCAACCAAGGCCTATTATCAGCAGCATCAGCAGCATTGACTTCAGCATCTAGCACATACAGATGTAGAATATCTGCAGCAGCCTCTAGCATCATCTCAGCTGAAATTTCTAAGTCTGTACTCCAATGGTTCAGAGTACTGAGGGAAAATCAAAATGTATGGTGTATGCATACTTTATACAGTTGTGGTTTAGGTCTACCATGTTGGATTGACTAATTATGATGCAGTTCACCTGCCTAGGATGCAACTGACATGATTTAAAGGCTCTATTTTACTTCATGACACAGTGCTATGCAGCACGTCATGCAGCATAGCTTATACAAATGTATATATTCATAGGTTCATAGGTTCATAGGTAGGTACTAGGCTATTGACCCCAGGGCCTATATAAGCCTAGCCAAAAAGGTACGCTGGTGTTCACCACCCTAGAAAATTATTTTCCTGTGACCCTGTCGAGCAAAGCCACAGAAGTGATCCCTGGGGTGAATTTTCTATTTCCCATCCAATCATCAAGATTTTTCTTGAAGAGTGCTAATGAGGAGCTTTGTTTGATATAGATAGGCAGTTTGTTCCAGAGTATGGGAAGTCTCTGGGACTGTAATCTATCCCTCCAGCATGTTCTGTTTATTGTGGTGACAAGGTTTAGGTTCCTAGAGCATTTAGCTCAGAGTGATTGGGGGTTTCTTTAAGTGGAGCATGTCCAACAGCTCTGGGTTTGACATAGCTTTGTATGTTAGGCAGAGATCGCCTCTGAGTAGGTGATATGCAATGGAGTAAAGCTGGAGTTTTTTGAGACGGTCTGCATAGGGCATCTGTTTGAGACTGGTAATCCTCTTTGTGTATTTCTGCAGCCTTTCTAGTTGTTGTAGATGGCTTGTGAGGTACATACCAAAAGGGACATTGTACTCTATAATGGGTCTAATGAGTGATGAGTAGAGGGGAACGATGACCGCTTTTTTCCTGGATGAGAAACCTTTTGTGATGAGGTGTGCCATGTAGAAGGATTTCCTGACTACTGTGGCAATGTGATTATCAAAGGAGAGACTACTGTCTACCTGTGTCCAAAGGCCTTTTATCATACTTTCAGTGTTAAGTAGACTACTGCCTATGTGATAGTTCATGGGTATCGATTTTTTACCAAAGGGGATGACAGTGCACTTTTTGGCATTGATCTTGAGGCCATGGCTTTGACACCAGGCATCTGTCTCAGTGAGGCCCTTTTGTAGGATGTTCACATCATTAGGGGTTTCAATTATGGCTCCTAGTTTGCAGTCATATGTAAACTTCATTAGCCAAAGACCTTTTGTGTTAGCCTGTACTTCAGAGAAGTAGATACCAAACAGGAGAGGACCCAGGACTGAACCCTGTAGTACTCCACTTGTCACTGGTCTGAGGTCGGATTTGGAGTCTGCTACTTTCACAATGTGGGTTCTGTCATATATTCTTAATTGAATACATCCTGTTTTAATTGACAGATGCCTTATGCCAACATCATCACTGTCATGTGGGTAGTCTGTTCATGCGAACATGCTAATCTATGCAGCGTGCCATGCAAACACATGTGCTGAGCAATAAAAAATCCTAAAAGTAACAGGACCCCCCCCCCCACCGATGTCATCCACATCCAGGTAGAATATCAAAACCTTGTAGGAGCTTACATGAAGTGGATATGTTAGCACGGTTGCTTCTTTTAGCAATTAAACAAATGCACCTCATTTGCATACATATTCATGCTGACAGCCTGGAAAGTATATGGTTCTTAGTTGTGTAAGCTGGGTACAGTACATACGTGAAAACTGCATTATAGATTTTTTTTCTGTTATGCATGTTTGCGCAATGCAGGGCATAGCACAAACGTGAAAAATATTAAAAAAAATATTAATGTTACATATTCTCTTCCTTTTTCAGACATCCATGATGTATGTTTATCACATTTATGCATGCGATCTAACATTTGCAGGGGAGTTATGTCTATATTTGTGGACTTCTACACCCCTTCTTTCTGTGTAGACTCCTGTACATGGAAATTTTCTGTGTACACTGTGAACACAAACACAGAGTCTACATGGATGCCTTTCAACTTGTTGGATCACTCCATCTGATAATTTGCATAAGATTTACCTACTTATGCAGAAATTTGCATTACACAGAAGTTTCCCTGCTTGCAGGTGCTTGTGTGCTGTTAAGCGATGTTAACTGAATCTAAAAATATTCGTGCTCATGTACGCATCATGCCACGATGTGTACTTGAAAAAAAATTATGTAGGCTTTACTGAAATCCCCTGAAGTCAACTCAAAGTGTGGTGAATGGGAAACAAGACTAGAATATCAAAAGTTCCTATAATGCCAACACTTTAGATATAAATGAATATTTTCAATTAAATTGGTGCTTAAGATGAGGCTGGTAATACTGTGAAACATGATATTTCTGAATTTATATTCATAGTTTATTATTTGTGGATTTTATGAATTGGATGAGTGATGAGTTTTAATTGTATTTTCATGAATTAATTCATATATTTACACAAGCACATAATTTTAAATGATCTAGAGCTTTGAAGAATTATTGTTTGATGTAAGCATTTTTTGGTTAGTATATTTTTAAGAATGAAGATGCCTCGTTGTTATATCACTAGGCTTATATAAGGAAGTGGCTTGTTTGAAATCTGAAGTTTTGATGAAGTCTTGTTTAAACTGAAGAAGGACAAAAGTGTTAATGAAAAAAATGTTTTTATTATTTTTCATATTAAAAGTTTTGATGCTGTTTTACCAATTGTGGTATTATTTTGCAGATACACATATGTGAACATATTTTTTGAACCAAGTCATTGCCTTTTTATGCTAACTTATGTGGCTATTCAGTCTTTACTGAAAGCAGAGTACATAAAGCTGCTTTTTTTTTTGCTTACTCATAGTCAGTTTATCCATGGTATTAATAACATTATTAAACTTTGGGCAATCATTACCTTATTTCAGATATCTGCTACATGATATTCATAAGTTAGTGTACATGAACTGTAAATAAAATCTAAATGATTATAGAACATATAATGTCTTACATCTCTGTAGCATGTGTTTTAATGTTTGGAGTAGGTGGACAGTCAGTGTAATATCAGAACTGAGGACAACTACTATTTAAGCCTATTTCATGCAGCTACAACTACAGATTTATAACTTAACTTTATAACTTATAACTTAAATATAATAAAAGTGAAGAAACATGCATTTGAATTCTAGGTGAACTTACAGATTTGGTGATTAACTCATTACAGCCAAGTGACACCTCTAGGTGTTTCTGCAGTTATCTCCTACTGTGGCCTCTACGTGTTATATATTGCTTGTTCGTATTTACATTAATTATTCCAAAACCATGCTACATACAAAATATGAAAAGATTTTGTATTAAAGCTCACACAATGGCAAACACAGCTTTATGATTTTTGACATCTGTCTAGTTCAAATAAATTGTTCATATAATATTTATATTGTCATGTGTCATGTTTCTCTAATTATCTCAACAACCAAGTAGCACAAACAGAACTGCTTAGCCTCATGCATCCATCTCAGTTGGACGAACAAAATGCTGCTGACAGAATGTGTGTAACTTGAACAGTGGCTGAGAAATCACAAGTTGTTTACAAAATATTACAAATTTAATAGCTGCTGTGTTTACTGCAACTTATAAAATCCAGTGTAAAACATAGAATCTAAAGAATACTACCATTATAAAAATAGTTTGAGCTGAAGAGTTTACCATTTACACTTGTTTAGTAATCTTTATGGTTCCAGACATATGAACCTTTGCTTGAAATGTGAGGACATAATCTGATTCGACCAAAAAGCTTAGGTTCCATCCTTTGGAGGTTGCAGTACAAATTTCCAGAGTTAAAACCAATACAAAGTCATTGGAACCATGAACCACTGAATACAAAAGGTTTATTCAAACTTAAAACCGCTAGTAAACACTTTCACCTCATAAAGCTTCATCAGGCAAAGTAAAATAAACAATGCAACCCATTTAAATAGTATCTCAGTCACATGATAGCATCTTCAATTACACTTCAATTAGACTTGTTTATGCAACTCTTTCAGCATATATTTTAAAGGAAAACTGCCGGTTAAGTCTGGTAAAATGTGAGCCCTAAGGTGCAAAATCCAATTCAACTCCTCTACCTCTGTCCTATCTTTGACATTCCCTCTATGAATTGTGTCATTTACTACCTCAAGAATTGACAATTTAAAGGTATGCTTTACTCCTTTCTCTTTCATATGTTTATATAAAGCGTTAGTTAAGACTTCTCTCTTTATTTCAGATAGATAGTTGGAAATGCGCACTTTAAACTTCTGATTTGTTTTTCCTACATAGTATGCATGACATACCTTACATACGGCTAAATAAAGTAAATTAGGTGTTTCACAGTTACCATATGCAGTTAGTTTAACTTCCTTCTGTTTTTCCTACATAGCATGTGTGAAATACCTAACATACGGCTAAATAAAATAAATTAGGTGTTTCACATTTACCATATGCAGTTAGTTTAACTTCATTCCCTGTCAGTGGATGTGTAAAAACCGTACTCACATCTATGAAACTGCAAAAACTACACTTGTCGCATTTGTAGATGTACCTCTTCTTTTTGAGTGTATATATTCATTCACTCATGTTTGTGCTTTGTAACACAACATTTGTTTTAGATTGTGGCTTTTCTTATACCCAAAACCTGTTTTTTCAGTGATTATAGCACTCTGCACAGGTACATCATATAAGATGTGCCAGTATTTCTTAATTATTTCCTTTATACTTCTAGTGTTCTTATTATAAGCCAACATGCATCTAATTCTGCTGTGTTTATTCTTGGTAACTGCTTCCTGTCCTGTTCCCCCTAGAAAAAAACAGTTTGGCAGTGGTTGTCCTATGCCTCATAACCTCATCACATATGCTAGTCACTTTTTTCTTATTGAGCGGTTCGTGGTTTCAGTGACTTTTATTGGTTTTAGTTTTTTGAATTGAAGTACACTGAATTTGTTTGCGTTACTGGGTGTTTTTTGCGTTGGATACTTCAAATTTCCAGAGCTCCATTGGAGGGAATGAGTTGAAGAATCTCTTTTGAGTCGGTTTCAGCAATTTTGAGTAGGAACTGAAGTAGATGAAGCTGTCTCTTATTTTAATAAAAAAATTCCTGGCCATAGTTGAATCCCATGCTCCTGCTCGCACTATTAGGACTAAAACAAAAACTGCGCCTTGGCTCTCTAAGGAAACCAAATCAAGAATTTCACTCAAAAATAAGGCATGGGCCACATGGCGTACCACTAAATCTCCTCAACCTCAAAATAAATATTGGCAATTAAGGAATGAGACTAAAAGAGCCAATGTCTGGCTAATATACAATCTATGTACTGTACCTGTGTACTATGTATGTATTCTACTTATGTTCCAAATTTCAGCTGTACTCCACAAATCTATTAATTACCTTTATTTTTAAATTAATATTTTTTTGTTTGTTCTCTCCACTGTAACTGTTGATGTGCTGCATACCACTGTAAAAACATGTCTATTGTAATTTGTGTGTATACTGATCATGTCTAAATATTTAAATGTATCTGTAATTTTTCTATGTGGAGCTTTTCTCCCCGGGCCTATGTTGAAAAAGGGCCTTTTCAGCTCAGTCAGACACCCCCAGTTAACAAACGTAAAATAAATAAAAAATATAAAAATAAATTTTACTAGATAAAAAAACTACTACTTTCATCTTCAGAATAGTAATAAAAAAATGCTCAAAAATTCTAGGTAGGTTTAAATAAACTACTGCACCATGGTCCAACCACCACATCTATTCCTTCAGCCTTCAGGATGTTGCTAATAACTTTAATAGTTTCTTCACTGAGACTATCCAGGCCCTAGCCAGTCAGCTACCTATGAGTTCCTCTAACTTGCAGCTTCCCATTTCCAGTACCCAGTACTCCTTCAGCCTCCTTCCAGTCTCTAGATCTAGTATCTGTTGCCTAATCAAAAAACTAAAACCCACAACCCCATCTGCTGATCTTCACCTTGCTGAGTATCTGCAAAAAGCTACGAATACTATAGCATATCTCATTTTTATTCTAATCAATCATACTATATCAGAAGCTACAGTCCCCTCTCTCTGGAAAACTTCTCATGTCATACCACTCCATAAAGGAGGTAGCTTAACTGAACTTTCCAATTATAGACCTATAGCTATCTTATATTCACTGGCTAAAATTATGGAAAAGTGCATCCATAAGCAGCTCCTGTACTATTGAATCCAGACCCATCTACTAGCAAAATCTCAGCATGGCTTTAGGCCCCATCATAGTACCACCTCAGCCCTTCTTTCCTTCTGTGATGCTATTAACTATAACAGAAACAATAACAAACCATCCTCTGTCCTTTTTTTAGATCTCTCAAAGGCTTTTGATATGGTTAACCACCAACTACTTATTTCCACCTTGAAAGCAATTTCCTTAGACAATCATTCTCTCCAATGGTTCCAATCATAACTTTGCAGTAGACAACAAGTCATCCTATGGCAGAATAAACTATCCAACCTCCTTCCCAACCCCCTTGGAGTCCCCCAGGGATCTATTCTGGGACCTCTTTTGTTTTCCATTTTCATTAATGACCTCCATGTGGCCATTCCAAACGCTAATTGCATTCAATACGCAGATGACTCTACTTTGATTTGCTCTGCCACCTCCCAACCAATATTGCAGACACTAACCCAAAATACATTTAATATAGTCAAAAACTGGCTTTCTGAGTCTTGTCTAATTTTAAATCCAAACAAAACAAAGCTTCTACTTTTCTCTCCCACTCAAAGATCTTCTATACTATACTATACTATACTATACTATACTATACTATACTATACTATATACTATACTACTTCTATACCCTTCTCCATTAATTCAAATAATGGTACTACAATTTCTCCTGATGTTTGCACAAAACTTCTAGGTGTCTTGGTTGATAACAATCTTAAATCTGATAAGCATGTCAACCAAACTATTAAAACCATCAATAAAAACTTGATACATTATATAGAATTAAACCTTTTCTTACCCCACCTGCTAGAATAGCCACAGCCCATTCTGATCTACTCTCTACCCTTTTCTATGCCTCCCCTCTACTTACTAACTTAAACAAAAGTGATCTTAATAAACACTCTTCCTGTTACAACCACATAGCTAGATTTGCCACTCGTATGCCTTATAGAACACATCACTGTAAACACCTAAACTATCTTGATTGGTTAGAGTTGCCCAGCCTATTAAATAACAGACAACTAATAATGGCTCTTAAAGTACTTAACCAACCAGATAATATACCTGCTCTTAAAAATATTATCTACCCCCACTATAATTTTAGACCACTTTCCTCATCTAATAGACTTGTAGTCCAAACTGTTAAATCCAAAAACTTTGCTGGTGACTCTCTATTTGCTAATTCTGTTTGTAAAACTTGGAACTCTTTGCCTGATGACATCACTCCAGAGACCTCTCTAACACAATTTAAGAGAAGTCTCAAACAGTATTTTAATATGCATTGGCTATGTTCTTGCTCTAAACCTAACTAAATCTTTGGTAATACTTGTGTACTATTACTATTCAATCTGTTATTTTAAGTGTGCTATATCATAATTTTTTTCAGATTGTATAACTCAAATGTTTCAACTAAGTCTGTAAACTTTTTAAAATGTTTATTTTTGTCATGTTTCCTTTTGTAACTACCTTTGGAGCTTTTCTCTCCAGGCCTCCACTGAAAATGGACATGTATCCAGTCGGACTATCCCGGTCAACAAATGTAAAATAAACAAATAAGTCCCTGATAAGCTTTCACATTACTCACATTATTAACATGAGTTCATTAATACTGACTACCTGTTAACATAAGTCTTGGATAATTCTAACAATTAATGTTACGGTAGCAATGCTACTCTCCTGTTATGGGTGGGGGTGGGGGGGGTGCCTCACATTCCCAAGTACTACCTGGTTTATTTTAGGTAAATGTAACACTACAAAAATAAAAATGTTACTAATCTTATGTCCTAAGAACTAGTTAGTAGCTCCTTCCACAAAAAAATGGTATGTTGTTCCTACATTGAATAATACATGCAACAATATATAAAATATTAATATTATTGCATGTATTGTTCATGCATAGAAGACAAGACTGACAGGGAGGTGCTGACACAGTGAGGGAGGGTGTCCACAATGGGAGTGGAGATATCAAGCAAAGAGAATACAGTAGAGAGGGGGAGAACTGGACATGACACAAAATTGAGGTTAATAATAGGCTTGCTGTCTGCAATCCTGTAG